>NW_026059214.1:0-11128 GCF_023721935.1 Panthera uncia | reverse complement strand
CCCCCCTGCACACACGCACACACACACACACGCGCACACACACACACACACGCCTGCCCACCTTGCCGTGTGCGCGCGCACACACCCTGCTTCACACACAGCTCACTTTACACACACACAGCCTGCCTCCTACACCCACACCCCAGCTCACACATCTCGCCACACATACACTCACACACACACCTGCCCGCCACGCATCCCCACACGCCCACCCCGTCCACACAAATGCCCACCTCTACACACACCGCCCCACCCCCCACCCCCTTGCAAGCACACACAGGTGCACGGGTGCTCCCCTGAGCACCACTGGCATCCCGCTGTCTCCCCACCCTGGTCGTCACAGACACAGCCACTCTGACCGAGCTGGCCTTCCTTGTCCTTTGTCCCTAGAAACATCCCTTCAGTACGACTGCAGGGGTGACTGGGGGTCAGCTGTCGTGGGTCAGCTGTCGTGTGTTTTGAGCTTTATAAAATGATACTGTGTTGGCACCTGGGTTTTTTTGTTTTCACTCAACTTTGTGGGGTAAATCTTGCTGTTGCCTGAGGTTGTGGTGGAAGCTTTTCTTGAGTCGTTTACAACTTCTGGGGGAGGGTGTGGAAGAGCGGCGACCCCCGTGGACGCCACCCCTTCCCCTGGCCTCCTGTCTGCTCCACGACCTCTAGGGGAGCTGGCCCGGTCGTGATGGGTCAGGGGCCACGGTCAGGAGGAAACACTTGTCCACAAGGGGCAGTGTCTCTGAACAGGATTTTTTACAGGTAAATCTGACTTGGGCCTAGGATTTCCAGAGGGGAGCTTGCCAGGTGACAGACAAGCACTGCCTCATTTCCTCAGGTGTGGAGGATGCAGGAGGGGTGGCCCTGGAGAGGGGAGGAGGCTGCAGTGGGGGGGGGGGCTGGAGAGGGGAGGAGGGTGTGGGAGGGGGTGCGGAGAGAGGAGGAGGGTGCTGGGTGGCCTGGAGAGGGGAGGAGGGTGCGGGAGGGGGGGCTGGAGAGGGGAGGAGGATTCGGAGTGGGGGGGGGGTCTCCCAAGGAAGGCGAAGCAGGACGAGAACGGATGGTGGTCAGTTCTCCGGAGGCGCCCACGCCTTTCCAGGAACGGCCCCAAGTCTCAGGCTCACTGGGGACCCGAAGACCCACCTGTGTCTGAGTGCAGGGGCTGCCCAAACACCGCCTGGGGAGGGTCCATGGCCCAGTGCAGCTGCCGGCAGAAGTCCTGGCGGTCATCCACGTGGATATAGTCATAGATGTTCTGGTGCATCACGTCCGTCTGCAATATTGCAACAACTGTTCCAACCTGCTTTATTCCAGTGATTAGTCACTGAAGAGCTGTCTCAGCCACAGCTGTGAAGAGAAGTCTCGCAGGAAAGGCAGGCCTTTGGCTGGAGGAGACTTCCTCCCTGGGAGGACATAGGTGTCCGGCCTGGAATGCCAGGCCCCCCACCCGCCCGCAGCCCCCCACTCATCCACCAGGCAGTGCCCTTGAGGGCAGAGCAGGAGGCTCAGAGATCAAACACCTGGGCCCAGGCTAGCCACTTTTCTCCAGGACTGGAGAACTCATCAAGCTGTGTGTCTATCATGGGGACACTTTGTGTCATATCACAAAAGTTTATTAGGAAAGTCTCCTTAAGAAGTGAGGTGGGAACCGCCAGGTGAGACCAGAGCCGTAAGGTGAGACGGGAGCTTCCAGGTGAACTGGGAGCCATCAGAGCACACGAGAGCCCGGCCAGGCCTCCTGGCCAGGGACTTCCTTCACCCTGGCTCCTCTGTGCCTGGCCGCTGCTCCCATCCATGGTACCACGAGGACCTGCAGGTCCCTAGCCCTCTTTCTGCTCCTCTGTCCTCCCACCTACCTGAGCTCTGAACACAGAGGCTAGCCCTCGAAGGCACCAGGTCCACGCTTGGAAGCTGCATTTCAGGGCACAGCGGCCACAACTGTGGGCTACGAAGACTGGCTTCCCAGGAACGTGACTATTCTGACCGTTAGCAGACATATTCAGAGTATGTTGATAAATGATGAAGGCCATGCACATCTCCCCGCGACCTTCCCTTAACCTTCCCTCACTCATTATCCACACGGAGAGCCTGGCCCAACAACACCTGAATAACCTGGCAGGTGCCCTTGGCCTCTTTGGAAACAGCCATTTCTAAGTTTGCATCATTTCTCAACAGGATCGTTACGAAAACTAGACGGAGGGAAAGTCCCTGAAGAATCAAGTCCAGAAATGAGGCTACTTTTTCAGAAAGTAACCAGTATACTCACCCAGATGGATGAGACCCGCTGTCTGTTCAAGGGGCCCTACTCTTGCCCATAGCTGCATGGCTAAGGCTCACTGGGATCCCTACAGGTCAAACAACCTCAGGAAAGCAGAAAAGGAACACGACCGTAACTCGAAGGCTGCACTACAATTACCTGTGCACTCCTTAGTCCAAAGAGATGTCTTCAGAGAAACAAGTGCTCACAGGTCAGAATGCTTGTTGTCCCTGGTCATGGTTGTCCACGTCAGAGGCTCTGGGTGTGAACGTCAGGCCAACAGGCAGAGACCAACTCCTGGTGGAGGTGAGGGCACCAGGCTTTCCCTCCAGCTCAAGACCTGATGGCTTCCACTCACCTGCCAGCTCCCACCTCATCTGGTGGCCCTGTGATCACGCGTGCCCTTCCCATAGGATGCTTTCCTAATAAAGTGTGATTCAGTATAGCACTTGGCTGAAAAGTGCCCACATCATATGCATACAGTTGGATGCGTGAGTTCCCAGATCAGGAAACAGGACACAACAGCTTCCCAGAGCCCCTTCCCTCCACCCCCCTGGGGCGGTCATGGCACAGACTGCCCACACCGTAGGCCGGTTATGTTCGTAAATGGAACGCTGTTCTTAGTGTCTGTCCTCTGGGGTTGAACATCACAGTTGTAACGTTCTCCCACGCCGCGTGTGTGGCGCCAGTTTCTCGCGTCCGCGGGGTATTTCCACCTGATTCCACACGCTGCTGCTGTGTCTGAGCAAGTCAAGCCCAGGGGTGGGGTTCCTGGGTCAGGGGTGGCAGAGGGCCAGCATCAGTGGATGCCACCAAGCGCCCTTCCCGAGCGAGGGCGCAGATCCACACGCCACTGTGGCGGTGCGTGCCAGCGCAGTCGCTTGACATTGCGGCCGACGCGAGGTGTCCCCAGCCCTCTTCATCTGAGCCGCTGTGGCGGCTGCCACGGTTCCGCACCGTGGTCTTCACCCGTGCGTCGAGAACCGATGAAATTGTGCATCTTCTCACGTTTTTGGTCTTGAGGTGTGCGTGTGAGCACATGTACGCATGCCATGTGGGAGTGTGCGTGTCGCCTGTTTGTGTCCTTCTCTCAAATTTCCATTGAGCTGTCTTGCTGATTTGTGGCTTCCTCATCTGCTCTGGACATGGGTCCTCTACTGCGTGGGCTGTGATGCCAGAGTCACTACTCCCTGGCCTGCCTTTCTGCTCTCTTAGTGGACCTCACACGGCCAGTTCATCTGTCTGTCTCCTCATGGGTGGGGTCTTGCTCTCATCATCCTCACCCATCTCCTAACTGGGTCCTGAAGCTTCTAGAAACTTCTGCCATTTATTTATTGTGCATGCTATGAGGTAAGAGCTAGGACCAAGCTCTCTTTAAGTTTTTTAAAATGCATTTATTCGAGAGAGAGAGAGAGAGAGAGAGCAAGCACAAGCAGAGGAGGGGCAGAGAGAGAGAGAGAGAGAGAGAGAGAACCCCAACCAGTCTCCATGCTGACAGCGCAGAGCCCAATGCGGGGCTCAAATTCATGAACCGTGAGATCATGACCTGAGCCAAAATCAAGAGTCAAATGCTTAACTGGCTGGACCCCCCAAACGCCCCCAGGATTCATTTCTTTCCCGTGTAAATCCAGTTTACCCAGCTCTGTTTGTTGGCAAGATGGCTATTTCCCCACCACGGGACAGCGCCCCCTTCATTGTAAATCCCACACCGGGTGCACACGTGCCTGCTGTGAGCTTCCAGTTCTGTCTTGGGGTCTGTTCATCTAGCAACTGGGTCCTACAGGAAGTCTTGTGTCCGGTGTGTAAGTCCCAGTAATCACTACTCCTGCCCCCTGGCCCTGGAGACTCCCAACTTTCTGCATTCCCAAAAGCTCGTCTATCTCTACCTAGAAGAGCTGCTTAGTTTTTATGATAATGTCATTACCTCTGTAACATGATCTGACATCTTTATAATGATAATTGGAGTCCTCTGATTCACGGATATGGCATGTCGTTCTGTTTATCTGGTTCTTTAATTTCTATAAATAATGTTTTATATTTTCTGTGTGAGGTACTAAATACCACTTGGTTGACTCATTACTGGGAATTCTGTATTCTTCCCCCCTGCTGCAAATGGATGGCATCTTCCCCTCTACAGTCTGATGAATGGAAAAGACTGCTGACCTCTGAGCACTGGGCCGTCGTAGTTCCCATGGGAAGTTTGTAACAGGCACTGTCTTTCGGTCATTCTCTCGCAAGCGAGCTTTGGTGGGTGACCCCACGCTTTGTAGAATCCCAGAAGGTTGCGTCCTTGGACACCCTGTTCATGTCTCCCCACACCTTAGTTAATTAATGGAAAGGATGTGTGGGATTAACATGTAAGAGGGGCTCTGTGGCTTAACCAAAACAAGAGAGAGACCAATGGCGAGGGCATGAGAAAATCGGAAAAGACATTTCTGACTCAGGCAAATTGAAAGACATAGCCAATGTGGACACTTTCTAGGTTGGGCAACAAAGGTATAATAACTACTGTGACATATCTGACTGGTCTTAGTCTCCCTTAATCTCCCGGAGTCTGCTCCCTACAAAGCAGGGTCAGTGACAAGTGGTGGAGAGATCAGTAGAATAAGTATTCAAATAATGTATAAACAGGGACGCCTGGGTGGCTCAGTCGGTTAAGCGTCTGACTCTTGATTTTGGCTCAGGTCACGATCTTGTGGTTCTTGAGTTCAAGCCCCACATCGGGCTCTGCACTGACAGTGCGGAGCCTGCCTGGGATTCTCTCTCTGCCCCGCTGCCCCACCCCCACCCCCGCACATGCATGCATGTGCTTCTGCACATGCGCTCTCTCTCTCTCTCTCTCTCTCTCTCAAAAAAAAAAAAAATGTGGAAAAACAGACACAGCTTTGGTCAAGTAAAGCCAGCCTTATTTTAGCTCTAAACTACCGTTTCTAGAGTTAAGAATAAAGTCATGACCAGTTTTTACAGCCCCATCCCCGCAGCCCTCATCCTTTTGTGCAAATTGCACACGCACCTGTTACCTAGCCTGTGGGATTCCCAACTGCGCCCATGCCCTTGCCCTGGTTCAAACGGGGACAGCTCTCCCCCAGCTGCCAGCCTGGGGGAGAATGGAGCCCTTCTTGAATCAATAAATGTCAACGGCAACGAAAATATGCATCTAAAACCTAGCTGTTCATCAAAATGACTGCTGAACCTGAAGATACTAAAATAATTGGTTCCTGACTTACGTATTTTGCACAAGGAGCTCACGACAGCACAAAACTGTTCTGATATTTTCTCAACATGTTTTACATAAATAGAGGCAATGCCTGATTTAATGGCATTTGGAAACAATTTCTTTATAATAGAAGGCAAAATTTTATTTTACATCCAGCACTTGCAGAATAACCAAGCTCCAAAAAACAGACTCTAGTGAGCACGTTCAGACGTGGGACCAAAGCCTCGCCTCAGGACACTTGCACATCACCAAAGCCACCTCCCGGATTATGGCTAAAGGTAGGCAGTTCTGGGTGTGTCTGGAGAATTTGCAGGGCAACTCAGCAGACAGTGATAGGGACTGAAGTTGAGTTCTGAGCATGGAAAAGGCAGCCCAGACCACGTTTTTCTAGAATCAGACCCCGCACACGCAATCGAGGAGACAAAGAGAGTTTGCCATTTGGGGGCTGGAATCACGTCGTGTCCGCAGCCTGGTGCTGGCCATCTGTGGGTCCCTGAGCTCCAAGCTGCACGAGGGGGCCCCGAGGCCAGAGAGCTGTGCGAGCACAGCAACCTTGAGAGCACACGTGGGAGGGCTAAAGAGGGGAGGAAGGGCCTCAGCTGGCCATCCAGGTGCTCATGTGTCTGGGGCGGGTGATGCATTCCCCCCACTTCACATCCCCCAACACCTGCCCCGCATGTCTTCAGGAGGTGGAGGTGGACACAAGGACACAGTGATGGAGCCCAGTTGTCACCCACTGCCAGGAGCAGCCAGTGGGAGAAGAACCACGGGCCACCTCCCTGAGGCGTGGCTGGTGGTGGGGACGTCTCCCCCCCCCCCCCCCCCCCCGAGTGTCACCAGGTGCCAATGCCCCGTGCCCTGCACATGGAGGAAGAAAAGGAGGCTCAGAGAGAGCGGAGCCAAGGCTTGTCCCCGTGGTGTGCAGGGCAGCCCCGGAAGCACCTCCTGGAGATCACACCCACGGCATTTTGTCCACTTGCCACGCGGTGGCCCTGTGTGTGGGGTCCTTGCCGGAGCCACACCTCCACGTGCTGCAGGGGCCAGTCCAGGCCACAGGGTCGGCTGTCACCAGCGGCTGCCCTGTGGAAGAGTGGGTGTGTGCACGTTGTCTGTCCAAAGATTGTCCCGGGGCCAGCGGCAGGGAGAGGCCTGGTCGGTGTCAGCCATCGGTCCCAGGTTCAGGCGGCAGGAAAGCAAATGTAGAGGCGTGTGTAAGACGAGACACTTCTCGGAGTCATCTGTGCAGTGACAGACGCTTCAGTTTTGGGAATGATTCAAAGTGACAGTCTTCATGGAAATTACAGCAAATGCTCCGATCAGCCTCAGGGGCCTCAGGCAGACTTGAATTTTCCTGTGTCAGGGACCCCCATTCTCAGATCTTGGCTTCCACCGCCCTTTGCTTCTGGGCATCCCCTTGCTTTTCCGCCCGTCCTGTGGGATCTTTGTTTCCAATTCCATGTACTGCCTCTCAGCTTTCATCGCTTGGCTCTGATCCTGGATCCTGCACACATTTCCCCTCCGCTGGCAAAGGTGCTCTGGGCACCGCAGGAGGGAGGTTGGGTCCTCTGAGACCACACCCAGGCCAGGTCCGCCGGCAGGTAGCCTCCCCCAGAGTCTGGCCAGCATCCCAGTGGGCATTTCCTGCTGGCTAGCCCTGGCCTGGGGCACCTCGGTGACCTCTCCGCCACCCAGGAGCCATGGCTTCACCCTCACCCATGAGGGTGTCTCCAGAATGTGCTCCTTGCTGGGGTGCCCAGCCTCCTGTGGGCCCTGTGGCCCCTCCGCTCGCTGTGTCTCTGTCTACGGCTGTACCCCCTTGGGATCCTGTGTTAATGATTCTTTATACGAAACTCATTTTAAATCTTTATATTAAGCCAGTCAGATCACTTCACAGTTTCTGTCTCCAGGTAGGACCCTGACAGACAGATACACTGTATACCTCACTTTTCAAAGTTCTATTTTGTTCTTTCTCCAATCTGCCTGTTTGTATATTGCATCGAGTGTGTTTATAATTTTGCACGAAGAAGCCCTCTTCACAGGGGACATCTTTTTGGGGACGGCTGTGGCCCTGCAGCTAAGGTCATGTTTCTGCTTCCTGGTGCCCCACGTTCTCATCTGTCCACCACTGGCTCTGACCTGGGGCTCTGAGCTACACAAGAGTGTAAGTTTCGGGGCGCCTGGGTGGCTCCATTGGTTGAGCGTCTGACTTTGCCCCAGGTCATGATGTCACGGTTTGTGAGTTCTAGCCCCGCATCGGGCTCTGTGCTGACAGCTCACAGCCTGGAGCCAGCTTCGGATTCTGCCCCTCCCCTGCTCATGCTCTGTTGTCTGTCTGTCTGTCTGTCTCTCTCAAATATAAATAAGCATTACATTTTTTTTTTTTTTAAGTATGAATTTCGATTTGGACTTGAAGCTCAAACTTTGGATTTCTCATGAGCGACCTCCTTTCCTTCCCAGAGGCCAGGCCCTGAAGTTTCCTTTTCCCTCCCTGGGCCATGGGTGGGTTTTTTTTTATTGTACCTTTTCTTGGAGGAGGATCCAGCGTTTGGTGGGTCTCAACCCCAGAGCCTTGCCCCAATGTCTGGAATCATTCAGCCTGGGCAGGCCTGCGGCAACAGACCAAATGAATTACCTGGACATCAATAAGGGCATTTCCAGAACACGTTCTTTCCCGAATGTGCCCCATCTCTGGGGTTTCAGACAGTGATGCCGTGGCAAGGTCGCGGCCAGCAGAGGTCAGTGCCCAATACAGTTGTGACACCCTGGACACCATTACACCTCTCTTGTGACCTCGAGCCCTAGACCAAGCTGGGATGTGGAAATCCTTACCTGATAAAACCTGCGTGATAAGAAAAGCCTGGTTTTACAGGTGTGTGAGGCTGGAAGACAGAAAGCGTGTGCAAACAGTGGGACCCACCACGCCGCAGGCTGAAGAGCTGTATTTACCTGGTGGAAGCCCAGATAGTCCACGATCGTTGCTGACGCATAAAATATCATGCCTTCCGCACTCACGACCAGGGCAAAGCCATCGAGAGACTAGAAGAAACGAGAACTTTAGTTGGCTCCTGCCCACATTCTCAGAACCTTCACAATGAGAAAGCGCAAGCATTGTCTCTGCTGCATTTTCGACCATTTCTCCTGTTCTGTAGTCTGTATGTATAACCTCCAGAAACACCCACTGTTGATTTATTTGTTTGTTTATTTATGGCCGTTTTGCAATAGGTCCCAAGTGTGCAGATGACAGGGGAACTTCATCATGGTTTATAAGCCTCAACACTGTGTTCTTCTTTTGCTAATGATTATAAAACTCATCTTGTACAAAATACAAATATCATCATGGAGAGATGAGGCTCCCAGCAGTACCTGAAACAAAACAGGAGCCTCACTTCACTATATGGACTATCCCTGTTCATGCACTTTCTTCCAGACTATGTTCTGTTTTCCGAAGAGTTTTTATCATGAATAAATATCGAACTCCATCAAGTGCTGTTTCTACATCTACTGAAACAATAACATAACATCTCTTTAGTCTATTGATGTGGAGAATTTCATGATAGGTCCCTGATGATGAATCATTCTTGCATATTACAGGATAAGCCTTATCGTCACTTCTAATTTGCTCTTGGAAGTAACTCACTTTGCTGCGGAGACGCTCATCCGTATTTAAGGAAAAGCTGGCCCACGAGCGTCCCTCCTGATCTTGGTGTCAGGATCACTAGATACGAGTCAGGCCCCTCTCCCTCTTTTCCATTTCCTGGACCTACTTATTGAAGGCAAGGATAACGTGCACCTCGGAAGTTTGGTTTCACTTCCAAGAGCATTCAGCTTGGGGATGATGGGAGACAGCAAGTGAAAAGGGGAGGGTTTTAGCACCGTGTCAGTTTATGTAATGGTTGTTAGTGTATCCAGGTTTTTAATTTTTTCTTTATCAATTAGAGCATCTTAAAATATTTTCCTCTTCATTTTAAATTTGTTAGTGTCTGCTATTCACAATATTTTGATGATTATTAAATCAGTTATATCCATAATTATTTGGTGTGCGTGCATGTGTGTAGAAAAGTGCGGCATGTGGCTATGCTGTGCCTGACTTCAAATCTTTATTCAAAAGGCAAGCTTTGTAGCTCCGCCCTGCAGTGATTTCCCAGAATCACCAGTAGTGAAGATGCACAAGAGAACACAGCCACCGATTTACATGATCAACGAGCATTTCATCTATCCTCTATCTATCTATCTGTCCATCTTCTTCCTGCTCACCATCATCATCATTACGATAAAGAAAATGATAGCTGGGGGCACCTGGGTGGCTCAGTCGGTTAAGCGTCCGACTGGCTCAGGTCATGATCTCATGGTTCCTGAGTTCGAGCCCTGCATCAGGCTCTGCGCTGACAGCTCAGAGCCTGGAGCCTGCTTCGGATATAAACTTCGAAGTTTATAAACACTCCGGGTTTATAAATATCAATTCCCAAGAGCTTTTAAATTGCTAATATTGAAGATCTCTAGGCATCCTAGGACAGCAGCAGCCACCTAACCCCAAATACCCTCGCTTATAAATGATGGAAAACAACAAGAAAAGTGACACTACACAAGTCCATGCCCTTGTCCTGATGAGACCACAGGGAGCTGGTAACTTGCAGAGACATATTAGCAGAAAAGAGAGTACCAAATCCTAGTGAGCTATGAAAGGAAGAGAGTGTAGTTTCTCCTTAGGAAACTAGAGTAAAAGAGCCAATTAAATCCAATGTAAATGGAAGAAAGAAAATAACAAGAGTGAAAAAGTCAATGATATTGTTTAAAATTGTCAAATAATGAACATCATCAACAAAGTCAAATTTGGTTCTTCGAAAGGATTGATAAAAGATCAATAAAAGATCAATAAATTTGATATACCCTTAGCAAATTTTATCAAGAAAAATACAAATTACTGACACCAGGGATTTACAATCATGACACAGCCAGGCACCTGAGTGGCTCAGTCCGTTAAGCATCCTACTCTTGATCTTGGCTCAGGTCTTTTTTTTTTTTTTGGTAACAAATTCAAATTTCTTTTTTTTTAAATGTGTATTCACTTTTGAGAGGGAGGAGGGGCGGAGAGAGAGGGGGACAGAGGATTTGAAGTGGGCTCTGCACTGAGAGCAGAGAGCCTGATGCAGGGCTTGAACTCACAAACCACGAGATCATGACCTGAGCCTAGGTTGGATGCTAACTGACTGATCCACCCACGCGTCCATCAGCTCAGGTCTTGATCTCAAGGTTGTGAGTTTGAGCCCCTCATTGGGCTCCACACTGGGCATGGAGCCTACTTAAAAACAACAACAACAACAACAACAACAACAAACCTTCCCACAAAGAAAACTCCAGACCTAAATTAAAAAACAAACAAACAAACAAAACATGGGGCACCTGGGTGGCTCAGTCGGTTAAGCATCTGACTTCGGCTCAGGTCATGATCTAGTGGTTTGTGGGTTCAAGCCCCGTGTTGGGCTCTGTGCTAACAGTTCAGAGCCTGGAGTCTGTTTCGGATTCTGTGTCTCCTCCACTCTCTGCCCCTCCCCTGCTCATGCTCTGTCTCTCTCTGTCTCTCAATAATAAATAAACATTAAAAAAATTTTTTTAAACCAAAAAACCATAAAATGCCTAGGAATAAATCTAATAAAAGATGT
>NW_026059213.1:0-11136 GCF_023721935.1 Panthera uncia | reverse complement strand
GCCTGGAGGGTGCCCTTGGCTTGGGGGTGGGGAGATACACAGGCTTTTCTATTCTAGCCATAAAGAGCAATGAATTTCACAGCAGTGCTTCCCTCCAAAGCCCAGGCTGTGTTTAGAATACCAAAATTGAGAAAGTATGATTTAGTCACTACTCGAAGACCTAAGTTAATCTCACATATATGTCCTCTTCCTTAGGAAAAACATCAAGCTCTGTGACAGCTTACCCACTTTCCTCCCCATCTCCACTGAAATGTGTGCTCCCCTTCTATCTGTCCCTAGCAACATGTCCTCCATGTTTGAGAATATTAGTAAGAATTTGGTCAAAGAGCTCGGAGACAAAGACCTGACACCTGTGAAACACCTGCTGAACGCCAACAAATTCCGTCAGTTTGCAATTTTACGGAAGAAAAAGAAGACTCTCTCACAGTTCTGGGAACTACCTGATATTCCAGTAGAATACACCCTCATGGACATCCTGGAGCCAAGTTCTTCAGTCCCAGGTATTGCCAACAAGGGCTGGGAGGCAGGGAGTGAAAAACATAGGTGCCCAGACAGGTAGTGCACCATGCAAGAATCCCTGAGACACACACACAGGTAAACGTTAGGAGCAGTTTTGCCGAAAGACACTGGGCAAGAACCTATGACTATTTGAGAATCTACTAATATCTGGACCCGAGCATTTATCAGTTCATTTAATACTTATAGCAGCTTCTTAAGTCATAAACATTACCCCCAGTTACAGAACAGTGAATTGAAACTTATAAAATAATTTGTTCTAGGTTATGTACCTGGGAACTAGTAAAACGAGAATCCAAACCCAGATCCGTCTGGCTCCACATGCTTAACATTTTCTGCTCCAGCGTGCTGCCTCCTGGGGCCAGATCCTGCACCTGCTGCAGAGGAAAGATGATGTCATGGGTCTCCTTGACCAGGGCACACACGATGTCACCACATCTCAGGGTTTGAGATGACATCCCTGTTATCCGACCCTTGGGTTGATTCAAACATTTGTCCTCAGCAGTAATTTATGCTTAAAACATTATTTTGTTGGGAATGCAAGCTGGTGCAGCCACTCTGGAAAACACTGTGCAGGTTCCTCAAAAAATAGAGCTACCCTACGACCCAGCAATTGCACTACTAGGTATTTAACCAAGGGATACAGGTGTGCTGTTTTGAAGGGACACATGCACCCCCATGTTTATAGCAGCACTATCAACAATAGCCAAAGGATGGAAAGAGCCCAGATGTCCATCGATGGGTGAATGGATAAAGAAGTTGTGGTGTATATATACAATGGAGTATTACTCGGCAATCAGAAAGAATGAAATCTTGCCATTCGCAACTACGTGGATGGAACTGGAGGGAATTATGCTAAGTGACATTAGTCAGAGAAAGACAAAAATCATACGACTTCCCTCATATGAGGCCTTTAAGAGACAAAACAGATGAACATAAGGGAAGGGAAAAATAATATAAAAACAGGGAGGGGGACAAAAGAGAAGAGACTCATAAATATGGAGAACAAACTGAGGGTTACGGGAGGGGTTGTGGGAGGGGGGATGGGCTAAATGGATAAGGGGCACTAAGGAATGTACTCCTGAAATCATTGTTGCACTATATGCTAACTAATTTGGATGTAAATTTAAAAAAATAAAAAATAAAACAAGTTAATAAAAACAAAACAAAAAAAACACATTATTTTGTTAGCTTCTGAAAGATTTCAATAGGTAAGAGGGCTGAAGCAACACAGGACTTGGTCACTCTATCTCCGTTCCATTTTCCAACTGTTCCAGAGTAAATTTTTGATTAAACCTGAAGTCACCTTTTCTGTCCTCAGAAACTGTTATCAAGGGACCATTTATCTTCAGTGACACCATGTTCCGGAAGTACAAGGCTTCTGCAGGTGTGACTGCCATGCTAGAAACGAATGTGTCAGGGGAAGCTACGAAGTGCCATGAAACCTTCCTCCAGTTTCACGCTGTTACCTTCCCACCCCAAAACTGGAAAGACCTTCTAAAGAGGTGAGGCCATGGGAGAGGAAGGACTGGTCAACAGAGCCCCTTGGACTCTCTTTGTGGGCAGAGACACCTAGCAGGCCTTGCTGCTGAGGCTCTGAATGAAGAAAATGACACCGCAGGCAAGCTATGCTGTTCTTCTTGGTTATTCACTTATTCATTCATTCAGCGAATAATTATTAGTCACTTAATACATATTTATTAAAACAGCAATTACCCATTACTGCGCTATCATGTGCTACCCATCTCCACCCTAAAGCCGCTCATATTTAGTGTGAACAGGCAAAGGGCAGGCAGTGAGGAAGAGCAGGCGATAAAAAATAAAGTATTGATTAACAAAGTATTTATTTATGGGAGACAAAGAATCTGAAACTCTCTGTTGACATAAGGTATGAAGTAGTGTCCTGGGATTTCATTTACCTCCAAGCGTATAGGCAAAGGCGGGTATCAAACGATCTCTAAGAGCTCAACGAAGAAATTAAGTCTTTACTGCCTTCTAAAAACAGTCAACTTCAGGGTGCCTGGGCAGCTCCGTTGGTTAAGCGTCTGTCTCCTGGTTTCAGCTCAGATCATCATCTCACAGTTTGTGGGATCGAGCCCCTTGTGGAGCTCTGTGCTGACACCACTGAGCCTGCTTGGGAATCTGTCTCGCTCACCCTCTCTCTCTGCCCCTCCCCAGCTTGCTGGTGCTCTCTCTAAATAAATAAATAAATAAATAAATTTAAAATAAATAAATAAGTAAAAACAGAAATGCCAACTTAAATAATGTGTTTACAAACCCAACAAATTGTTAAGAAAGCAGCAAGTTAAAAATCACAGACTGCTTAAAGACTAAAAGTTACTTTCACAGGGCATTGGACAATTTCTGTATTCCTGAGTTCTTACAAGGCCCTTATTAACAATAACATTTGCAAAGACTGTTTATGGTGCAAGAGTATCTGAGATTCTTTAGCTGCTCAGAAAGAAAAAGAAATTCTCAGTATTTCAGCAAAGAGGCAGTTTCTAGGATACATTTTAATTAGCTACCTCCAAGTGAAATAAGTAAGCCTGAGGTCAGACCTTTAATGGAAAAAAAAAAAAAAAAAAAAAGGCAGTTGGCTATTTCTAATAGAGGGGATGTGGGCATGTCATGTATTCAGCTCCGAAGGCACTTACAGATCACGACGGGAGCTCTGGAGATAAGAAACAGGACGAGGTCAAAGAGACGCTGAAGGTGGTCGGCTTAGGTTTCTCTCTGGTGCTAACAGTTGAGCTCAAACCTAAAGAATGAAAGAAGCAAGCAAGAGGAAAAGGGTCCGAATTAGAGCTGAAAGGCCCTGGGACAGGACAGAGCTGGGTGTTTCCAAGAGGAGGGGGAGGCCAGGGAAGCGTAAGCTTCATCAACAAGGATGAAGGTGATGTAAAGTGAAGGTTGGGAGGTAAGCAGAGTCAGATGACACACTCCTTGGACAAATGGTAAGAAGCCTGCATTTCTCTCCAAGGGCACTGGATGGTCAGTAACCTCCTGCCCTGAAAGGCAAATTTAAGGGTCTCTCAGTATTCCACACGGCTGTCACCAGGGCACCAAGCAGGGTGGGGCCTGGAGCAGAACCACAGTTGAGTCTCAGCACTGCAGACCTTCCACATCTCCCCCAACTTACATCTTCAAGTCAAGCTCTACCAACCCCCCTACTAAGGACGGTCGACCCATAAAGCCCATCTGCGCTAGTCATGAAAAATCACCCAGCACGTGCCCTCCTTCATCACACTTTAGCCACCTGCTCTACATGGGCACGTGTGCTGTGTGTACCCAGCTTTGACAACAGGGCCTCCTAAGCACTGGTCTCCATCACCTGGACTCATCTACTTTGAGCCTCTCCTGCTGAGAGGCCCTGGTACTGGAAATGTACAAACTACGCTAACACGACCAATATAATTTTGGAAAATGTAAATGGCTCTTCATAATATGGTATGCATACTGTCATACCATACCCGTCAGAGAATGGGGACCCCTCCACCGTGCACATCAGAGATGTTCTGTTGCCCTAAGCAACCTAACCTATAAGCCAGTATCTTCCTACCCATGGAGAACCCACCTATCAAATTCCAAATGCTCTGTACCCCATCCAGGGTCTTAGAAGAGTAATCCACAACGAGCCAAGAAGGCCCTCCTTTCCCGGGGGCGCCTGGGTGGCTCTTTCAGTTAAGCATCTGACACTAGATTCCAGCTCAGATCATGACCTCACGGTCATGGGATCAAGCCCCACGTCAGGCTCTGCACTGACAACGTGGAGCCTGCTTGGGATTCTCTCTCTTGCCCTCTCTCTCTGCCCCTCCCCCACTTGCATGCATGCACTCTCTCAATATAAATTAATAAACATTTTTGAAAAAGGCATCCCTTTCCCACTGTGACCTTTCTCTTCCCACCTACCTCAGGAAAGTGTTGGATCAGGAGCTGCTGTTTCTGAGGAAGTGCCGGGACAGAGATGACAATCTCTATGTGGTGACAGAGGCCGTGGAGCTGATCAACAGCACGGTGTTGCATGACAGCAGCAGTGTGAACGTTTTGGGAAAATGCTTTATCCCTTGGATGACTTCTGTCAAGGTACATGGTTGTCTGAAGTGGGATGGGGACACCAAGAGCACAGCCAGCCCCACCCCACTTCCCAGGGGCTCTGCATCTTATTAGGGCCTGTCTCTGGGGGTTGGAATGAATGGGGTCATTATTTCCCACTTCTCATGTGCCAAGGAATCCTGACTCCGGACCCGAGAGTATATTCTAACATGCTCGTTTTAGTATTTTAATATATGAGGTTATTCAATATCAATAAAATAGAAATAGATTTAATTATTTGCAATTATATTTTGCTTTGGTTAGACGATCGGTTTTGGATACTCTAAAAGTATGATTGTTGGGGCGCCTGGGTGGCTCAGTTTGCTGAGCGTCTGGTTTCAGCTCCGGTCATGATCTCACAGTTTGTGAGTTCAAGCCCTGTGTTGGTCTCTGCACTGCCAGTGTGGAACCTGCTGGGGATTCTCTCTTTCCCTCCCTCTCTCTCTGTTCCTCCCCCGCTTACACTCTCTCTCTCCAAATAAATAAATAAACTTAAAAGATATATATGTATGGGTGCTATACTACATACATGTGCAGCTTTATGGCTGGAAGAAACAAGGGGCCACATACAATACAAAACCTCAGCAGTTCAAACATCCTAAATACTGTGATACCCTGAGTAGAAAGTGTTCCGTATTAAGATTAAATATCTCCAAGCACATATGATGTACATAACTTACAATCATCACAATTAAAAAAAAAAAAAAAAAGTTTAAAACAAAGCAGTTCATCAAATATTTACTCAACATGAACTGTGACTCAGGGACATATAAAGTGTGTGTGTGCGTGTGTTATAATGGACATTTACACAAAATATATTTTATATGTAATTTGTCCTCACTGAAGAGATTCAGGAACCAAAAAAACAAAACAAGACAAAAACGGAGATGTGAGCTAACTTTCGCAAGATCTGTGTATTAACCCTAGAGGAGAGCAAGGCGCCACCCAGTGGACAAAGAAGTTTGAAACCAAACTTAACTCCAGTTTGGAGGGTATTGCCACGGCCGGCTGTTTTCACATCAGTTTCGGTGTGCTGACGGGGTTTTGGGAGAACAGGAGAACACCCTGAGGCATTTTGCAGAGGGCGAATGCTCAGCTGTGTGTCTGGCCTATGCCCCAGGTGTTCACAGCAGGTGCCGGTTCTAAGCATGGCTCCTGGGCTGTGATGTTGTTAAACGGTTTGTAGATTCCCAGCTGTGTCAGCGTTTTCCCACACCATTGGTTTGCACTGCACTCTCTTAGTTGACATTGGACTCACCAGGACATTCTTCTCATCAAAGAGTAGGGCTGAATTCTGGAGAAGCCATTTACTCACTAGGCTGCCTGAGGTCATTATTCATGTTTCTGACATAGGGTCCCTCATCCATAAAATTAAAATATAACACCTACACCTACAGGGGTGCCTGGGTGGCTCAGTCAGCTGAGCATCTGACTCTTGATTTCGGTTCAGGTCATGATCTCAGGGTTTGTGGAATCAAGCCCTGTGCTGGGCTCTACACTGACAACACAGAGCCTGCTTGGGATTTTCTCTCTCCCTCTCTGTCTTCCCTCACTTGCTCTCTCTCTCTCAAAATAAATAAACTTTAAAAAAAAAAACTACTTAAAATATGGGGCACCTGGGTGGCTCAGTCGGTTGAGTGTCCGACTTCGGCTCAGTCATGATCTCACAGTTCGTGGGTTCGAGCCCCACATCAGGCTCTGTGCTGACAGCTCAGAGCTTGGAGCCTGTTTCGGATTCTGTGTCTCCCTCTCTCTGACCCTCCCCCATTCATGCTCTGTCTCTCTCTGTCTCAAAAATAAATAAACGTTAAAAATTAATAAATTTTTAAAAACTACTTAAAATAGAACTCCTACATAAAAGTCCATAATACATATGAACACTCAATCAGGTCTCCAGAATACAGTAATTACTACTCAGTGTGATGGTTAATTTTATGTTGCCAACATGACTGGTCCATGAGGTACACAGTTTTTGGTTCAAGGTTATTCTAGGTGTGCCTGTATGTTTCTGGATGAGATTTGAACGGGTAGACTGGTAAAGCAGATTATCTTCCCCAATGCAGGCAGGCCTCTTCCAATCCACTGAAGTTCTGAATGAAACAAAAGGTGGAGAAAGACTGGAGTTCACTCTCAGCCTAAGTATCTTTCAGCTGGGACGCTGCTCTGCCATCAGACTCTGCCTTGCACTCCTGCTTCTAAGGCCTTTAAATTCAGACTGGAACTATACCATTAGTTCTCCTGGGTCTGTACATCTTGGGATTTTTCTTTTTATGAATTTTTTTTTAAGTTTTTATTATTTGAGATTTGAGAGAGAGCACACGTGTGAGTGGGGGAGGGGCAGAGAGAGAGGGAGAGAGAGAATCTCACCCAGGCTCCCCACAGTCAGTGCAGAGCCGGACATGGGTGGGGCTCAAACACAAACTGTCAGAACATGACCCAAGCCGAAACCACGAGTTGACACTTAACTGACTGAGCCACCCAGGAACCCCTTAAAAAATGTTTTATGTTTATGTATTTTTGAGACAGAGAGACAGAGAGAGAGACAGAGCATGAGTGGGGGAGAGACAGAGGGAGGAGACACAGAATCCCAAGCAGGCTCCGCACTGTCAGCACAGAGCCTGACACGGGGCTCGAACTCACGAACCATGAGATCATGACCTGACCCAAAGTCAGACACTTAGCTGACTGAGCCACCCAGGTGCCCCTGGGACTTTTCAACCTTTATAATTGCATGAACAGATCCCTTACAATAAATCCCTTTAGAAATATAGATATATAGACAGAAAGCTTATTGGTTCTGTTTTTCTACAGACTAATATACTCAGTAAAGTTTGTTCAGCTTTTCACTTGATTGTAAGACAGAGTGACAACTTCTAAGCTCTTTACAGTATGCCAGCACAGAAACCAGAAGTCTAATTTTTTTTAAAATAGGAAAGCCAAAAAATAAAATCAAAGATATTTCCCCAAAAAAAGTAAGCAAAAAAAGAGGAGAATATTAATATTAAAGTTTAGAGTGTTAGTCCAAACATACAACATCTGAAAAACAGGAGTTCCAGAAATAACAGAGACACAATAAAAGAAGGAAGATCATCCAAAAAATAATACAACAAAGGTGAGGAGACCAGAGGAATGTGTTTCCAGGTGAAAGGACCAAACAGGAGGCATAATTTAATGGGTCAACATATACCACAGAACTTAAGTGCGAATTATCAGGATACCTGCCTCAAAAAGAAAAGCATGGGGGCGCCTGGGTGGCTCAGTCGGTTAAGCGTCTGCATTCAGCTCAGGTCATGATCTCATGGTTTGCAAGTTCAAGCACCACATCCAGCTCTCTGCTGTCTGTGCAGAGCTCACTTCAGATCTTCTGTCCCCCTCCCCTCTCTGCCCCTCCCCCACATGCACCCGCTAAGATAAAAAAATTAAAACTTTAAAACAAAAAAAGAAAATCATGCATATTTCTAAAAAAGGAAAACAAAAGTCATTTTCCAAGGAATTTCAGCTTAGATTTCTATGTCCAGTCAAAATAATGCTCAAGTGTGAGAGTAAAAGAGAGAGGTCTTCGGATATGTACGGTCTCAAAAAATGTATCCCCACAAGAGACAGAGAGGGCACACAACTGTCCTAGTAATTAACTGCTACAGGAAAGATCTGGAGTGAGGAGAAGGAGTCTCCCCAACAGTAAACAATGGATATTACCTTAGGTATTGGGATGTGAACATTTTACGAGGATGGGGGATGGAGGAGTGAAGGGTTGGGGAGGGGGAAGAGTAGGAAAATGAAATCCTCATCACCAAAAGGAGAAAGTGACTGGATATACTTAAATCTGGAAAAAAAATTAAATCATTGCAATATAAACACAAAACCAAGAAACAGGAAGGCAAATACTGAAACAAGAAGGAAAAAGAGCAGCACCTATAAATCAGGATCAAGGGAGGTGAGATGGGGGCGGGGGGTGCTGAGGTCTCTGATCACATGCACGTGGCACCATATCGCTTTCTGGATCTATTGAGTTTTTTTTCTCATTTTATTTTTTATTTTTTGAATTTACAACCAAATTAGTTAGCATATAGTGCAACAATGATTTCGGGATAGATTCCCTAATGCCCCTTCCCCATTTAGCCCACCCCCCCCCCACAACCCCTCCAGTAACCTTCTGTTTGTTCTCCATATTTAAGAGTCTCTTATGGGGGCACCTGGGTGGCTCAGTCGGTTAAGCGGCCGACTTCGGCTCAGGTCATGATCTCACGGTCCATGAGTTCAAGCCCCGCGTCAGGCTCTGTGCTGACAGCTCAGAGCCTGGAGCCTGTTTCAGATTCTGTGTCTCCATCTCTCTGGAGCCTGTTTCAGATTCTGTGTCTCCATCTCTCTGACCCTTCCCCGTTCATGCTCTGTCTCTGTCTGTCTCAAAAATAAATAAACACTAAAAAAAAAATTTTTTTAAAAAGTCTCTTATGTTTTGTCCCCCTCCCTGTTTTTATATTTGTTTTGCTTCCCTTCCCTTACGTTCAACTGTTTTGTCTCTTAAAGTCCTCATATGAGTGAAGTCATATGATTTTTGTCTTTCTCTGACTAATTGCACTTAGCATAATACCCTCCAGTTCAATCCACGGAGTTGCAAATGGCAAGATTTCATTCTTTTTGATTGCCGAGTAATACTCCAAAGTATATATATATATACCACATTTTCTTTATCCATTCATCCATCGATGGACATTTGGGCTCTTTCCCTACTTTGGCTATTGTTGATAGTGCTGCTATAAACACGGGGGTGCATGTGTCCCTTCGAAACAGCACACCTGTATCCCTTGGTTAAATACCTAGTAGTGCAATTGCTGGGTCGTAGGGTAGCTCTATTTTCAGCTCTATTTTTTGAGGAAGCTGCATAGTGTTTTCCAGAGCGGCTGCACCAGTTTGCATTCCCACCACCAGTGCAAAAGGTAGATCTATTTGAGTTTTAAGATCACATGTACATGAGACCACATTGCCTGGTTTCTCTCTCCAGGGTCAAGGCCAGGGAGAGGGTCTCAAAGTGAGAGAGAAGATGTTGACTCTGCCAGAGGGCACCGTGATCGCCTATAAGAAGAAGCAGCTGATTTTCGAGAACAATGGCTGGGGTAAGCAGAGGCTGAAAGGGGAAGATGGGGAGGGGGCGTCCGCTTCTCCGGAGAAGAGAAAGAGAGGGGAAGGGCCAGCAGCTGGCATCCACTTGCTGCTCTGTGCAGCAGGCCGAAAAACACCTCCCCACTGTGGGGACATACACATCCCACCACCAAAGCCACCTCCCAGCACAGCTGACTGACAGAAACGCTGCTCCGGGAAGATACAGAGATAGTCTCCCGTGTGGACGGGGACGAAGGGGGGTCCGGCGTGGAGGTGTCCTTGGCACCAGGCCAAGGGCAGCCCCAACCCCATCATCTCTATTCATTCCAGTGTCCGCTCAAGCCGCTCTCAGCAGCTGGCCTGGGGGAGCCACAGGGCGCTCCCCAGGGTACCCATAACCTCGGGAGAAAGCCCAGGAGATAGCCGCAGGATCCCAAACAAACCGGCAGACACAGTGCCCCAGGAACATAAGGCAGGGTTGTATCTACATCTCTCCCTCCCTCGCTCTTGGGCCTCAGTGCCCCAGCACACGCACACACTTCGGGTTCTGACTCCACATGGGCAAACCATTTGCATCAAACAGCAACTATACCCCTGGATGGAATGGTGAGCGCTGGGGACACAACCAGCCTCCCCCAATTTAAGTCCCAGGAAAAGGTGAGCCTGATACACCTAGGGTCCAGCTCCTCAGGGATCAGGGGATGCCGTTCCCTTCTCCCCCCCACCCCCAGACATGCACACGCGCGTACACACACACACACACACACACACACACACACAATTCTGTCTATAATATCCTCCCTCGAACATCTTGTCTCAGCATTTCTTAGGTGCAGCATGAAATCACCCACAAAGGGGGCAGGACTGGGAGCAGACAGGTGAGGGAGGAGACCTCACGAGAGTAAGACTAAGGGCACCAGACAGACAATCCTACCCAAAGAAGGACGGACAAAGCCAACTGCCTTTACCTTACAGAGGAAGTTCTCCAGTGTCAGCACAGTGATCAACCCAGGCGCTCATTCAAAAGGCAGGCTCCAGGCTCTCTTCAGAGAGTCTGATTCAGAAGGTAGAATTAGGCCAGGGGCTCTGAGTTTGAGCCAGCATCACAGGTGAATCTGGTGGAGGCGTCCCCTGGCCACACTGAGAAAAGCTGCCAGGCTGGGTGTGGAGGAGGAAGCCTGGGGGCTGTGGGCAGGGGCTGGGAAACGGTCCAGCAGGATTAACCTCAGCTCTCCTGGCCTGGCTTCTTCCCACCCAGACATCCTCATCTCAGACGACGACACGCAGAAAACCTTTCCAGAAGGTGAGTTTCAGAGCTGGACAGGTTCTCTGCCTAGACGCAGGCCCCTCTGAGCCCTGACCTTCATTTGGGGTCAAATGGAAAGCCTGTGTATCTCCCCACCCCCAAGCCAAGGGCACCCTCCAGGC
>NW_026059212.1:0-11142 GCF_023721935.1 Panthera uncia | reverse complement strand
GGAAGGAAGGAAGGAAGGAAGGAAGGAAGGAAGGAAGGAAGGAAGGAAATGGTAGGAAACTATGGAGCTGCTTCATTCATTCAACAAATATGTATTGATTGCCACTGATATGCATGGGGAAAAGATAGTAAACCAAAAAAAAATCTTTTTCTTCATACAGCTTACTTTCCAATAGTAGGAGATATAGAGAGGTAGGTAGGTAGGTAGGTAGGTAGATAGATAGATAATATGAGCAATTTCACTCCTCTTGGGCTTTCCATCCATATTTTTTATTTGGGATAGTCATTAAAAAATGATACAATGTATACAACCTACATTATTCTATATTACTATATTACTCTATATCATACAATACAATAGGCACCTCCAGCCAGATATCTTATAGTTGCAGATGATAGGTCCACAGGTATTTATTTGTAGGTCAAGAATGGATCATAGGTCATTGTCTTTGGGAGCCTAGACTTACACTTTGGTCTGTCACTGATTTAAGTGACTTCCTAAGAATTGCTTCTACAGTTCAGATATGCTGGGTGGAAGTGGACAACTCAACTTTGCCAGTACAATATATTTTTAAAGTAATCTCTATGCCCAGCATGGGGCGTGAATTTATGACCCTGAGGTCAAAAGTCTCATGCTCTACCGACTGAGCCAGCCAGCCACCTCTCCACTATAATATTTTTGAATGAAATATGCTATAGGTTCATAAAGGCCATATATTTTGATATATAAACCTCATTTCTCCTCAGTTATTGCTATAGTGTATTTTTCTGGCTCTGGCCCTCTCTCAACTCACCAACGGGGAAAGTGTTAGTTAGCTTAACCATCTGGATTTTTTCCTCAGCAGCTAAGGACTCTTCCTGTTCCTCTTACACCTCTCCATCAATTCAAATTAAATTTCACATATATTCTGCTTCCTGTAGTTCTCCATTTTTACTGAATAGATCTTCCTTTCGAGTAATCTGTGTTCCCACCCGTATTAGTTATCTATTGCTGCATAACAATATTACCACAAATTTAGCAACTTAAAACAACACAGAGTATCTCTTAGTTTTTGTGTGTCAGGAGTTAGGGCACAACTCAATGGGTCCTCTGCTTAGAACTCAGGACCTCACAAGGCTGCGAACAAGGTGTCAGCTAGAGCTGTGGTTCCTCTAAGGCTTAACTGGGGAAGGCTATGCGTCCAAGCCCGGTGAGGCTGAGGCAGCATCCCATTCCTTGTAGAATGCCACACTGAGGGCCTCTGTGTGCTGCTGGCTGTGGGCTGGAGGTTGCCCTCTGTTCCTTACTTTTTGGCCCTCTCCACATGGCAGCACACAACATGAATTTGCTTCTTTGAAGCCCAGAAGAGAGGGTCTCCTAACAAGGCAGACATCGTAATCTTATGTAACATAATCACACACACATAATCGCACACCTCCTTGCCATCATCTATTGATTAGAAGAAAGCCCCAGATCCCATGCATTCTCAAGGAAGGGGGCTTACACAATGGTGTGAATATCGGGGGGTTACCTTAGTATCTCTCCACCATACTCTCAGTGTTAAGCAACATTTCTTGCATGACCTCAGTCAAATGTTTCCTTCCTGCAAAAGCAGAGTAACTGAGAACTGTCCCTTCCAGCTTGTTAACCTGTGTACAGTGACTTGTGGGTTAATGGACCTTTCTGTTGGGGCTGCTTCACAGCTTCACTTCTCCCACTGCTCAATCCTGCTGCTTTCCCCTCCCTTCCAAAGCTGTAGATCCCAAGAGGCCTCCTTAATAAATGCCCTGCATGCTAAGCTTTGTCTCTTTCTAGGGAATCCAACCTGTGAGAAACTACTGATAAACCCAACAAAATGGATGACCCTCAAAACCATTATACTGAAAGAAACCAGACACAAGAGTATATATTGTATGATTGCATTGATAGAGTTTTAAGACTGAAAAAACTAATGGACAGTGAAAGAAATCAGAACCGTGTTTGCCTCTGAGAGAGGACTGACAGGAAGGAGGCATGAAGGATCTTTTTGTGGGGGTGGGAATAATCTACATCTTGATATAGGTTGCATGATGTCTGCATCTGTCAAAACTCACTGAATTATTCTCTTAAAATCTGTGCATTTCACTGTATGCAAATTATATCCCACCCCCTCCCCCAAAGTAAAAAAGAAAGGTAACCACATCAAATTTGGTTCAAGTTCAACTATGGTCATCCAATATTTGAAATATTTAAAGTTTCACTATGCTCAATCAAGCCTCTTTTTATTTGGAATCTGGCAGTTAATTTTTTGTTTGTTTGTTTTTGAGTGACAGAGGACAGAGTGTGAGCAGGGGAGGTGCAGGGAGAGAAGGGGACACAAAATCCAGGCTCCAGGCTCTGAACTGTCAACACAGAGCCCGATGCGGGGCTCTAACCTGTGAACTGTGAGATCATGGCCTGAGCCGAAGTCGGATGCTTAACAAACTGAGCCAACCAAGTGCCCCTGGCAGCTAAGTTTTTGAATTGAAGTTTAGAAATTAACATGTCTGTTGTGTTCATGTTTTTGTGGATTGCAAAATTAACAGACAGGATCTTTCTGTTTCAATCATTAATTTAAAATGATACACTAATCAGTTAGCATTACAGAGGTCTGTTGAAAGCCATGAAATTGCTTCTTCCACGATGTCATTTATTCGTAATGAAAACATTGGGTACAATATTCATTCAACTACAGATTCATCTACCTGAATGTTCATTTAGCATTGATCTCTCAGAAAAGTCTAGATCAGCTTATGTAATCATAAAATCATAGACCTTTAGGGCTGGTCTTTCCCAGAGACTTGAGATCTGTCAGTCTGCAGACAAGGAAGCTTAGGCTCACAGGAGATAACTGAGTTGCCAAGGTCAGTTGCCTTGGTCTAACCTGAAGTAGACTGACTTCCCAGGGCACATCCCACCAGGCAACCCTGCCAAAGTCTTTGTGCCCATACTCTCTTCCACAGCTTGGCTTGGAGAAGAAAACAAAGAATGGATTTTATCCTGTGATTTCCTCTTTCCTCCACTATGTTTCTTGCTTTAAAACAGTTGCCTCAGTAATGGGCTTAGGATGACAAGTGCAGTTGGTGGAATAAAGGACTCTTCCTTGATCTTGATAGAGACGTAATTTTTGCCAGAAAGTAGGGGAAAACAGTGCCTCTGTTACCTCCTTGCTTTCTCCTACCTTTTATGTGGCAACTCGCTGGAAACAAGCTTGGTGAAAAGTAAACTACATTTGATTCTCAGTAGACAAGTGTGACCAAGAAACTGAGGACACTTTATTAAAAATTCCAGAGACTTTCCATCTCCAAGGAGAGATAACAGCTAGTATGTGGTAACAGGTGCACAGATTAGAACTAAGGCTGAAACATGAACAGCAGGTAAATCATAAATGTAAACACTACATTGCAATCACCTCTTTCTCTCTAGCTTTTTCTCACAAATTCAATGGCTTCCAAACAATGAGTTGTAAATCTTTGCTTCGGATGTTTTCAAAGCAACACCCAGGAAAGCAGATAAAGGCCAAGGGAGAAGAAAAATACAGAGAAAGCCTATAGTTAATGACATATTCCAGCCTCTCTACCCATCTATTTTTTTATAGTTGTTTTATTATAACACTTTAAATGAGATCTAATTCCCATAGCTTACAATTCACCCATTTGAAGTGTACAATTGAATAGTTTTCAGGATAGTCACAAAATTGTGTGACCATCACTACAATCAGTTTTAGAATTTTTTCTTAGAATTCTTTCGGCAAGAAACTCTGTACCCATTAGTATCCCTTCCCATTTCCCCCAAATCCCTCCAGCCCTAGGCAACTACTTATGTCCTTTCTGGCTCTAAGAATTTGTCTATTCTGGACATTTCGTATAAATGGAATCATATAATACGTGGCCTTCTTTCACTAAGTATAATGTTTTCATGGGCCAACCATGTTTGAGCATGTATCGCCACTTCATTTTGTTTTGTTGCCAAATAATACATATAATATATATTACATATATATACACACTGCATTTTATTAACCCATTTGTCAGCTTGATGGACACTTGAGTCGTTTGCACTTTGGGGCTATTATGAATCATGCTGCTTTGAAATTCATGGACAAGATTTTGGTGAATGTATGTTTTTATTTCTCTTGTGTATAAACCTAGGAGTGGAATTGCTAGTTATATCATAATTCTCTAATTAATTGTTTGAGGACCTGCTAGATTGCCTTCCAAAGTGGCAGCACCATTTTACATTTCCACCAACAGTGTATGAGGGTTCTGATTTCTCCACATTCTTGCCAACACTGGCTCTTATGGGTCTTTGATTATAACCATTCGATACATGGTCTCTTACTATGGTTTTGATTTGCATTTTTCTGATGTCTAATGATGTTGAACATCTTTTCACGTGTTTACTGGCAATTTGTATATCTTCTATGGAGTTACGTCTATTCAGATCCTTTGTTCATTTTTAGTTGGGCTGTCTTTTTTTATTTGTTTTTAATTTTTCATGCATTTTTATTAGCATGCAGCCTTTAATATCCAGTTTGTAATATTTGTTAGTGGTATTTGTTGCAAGACCATGATTTTTTTCATTTGAAACTCAAGATGTCTTTCCTAAATATGATTATCAAAAGAGGGAAATAGAGGCACCAGGTGATGTCTGTTTCTTAACTGAAATGATCGGTCCTACCCCCAGTAAGAAGATGTATTTATGAGAATTTGACTTGGAAAGAGTCTCAGAGAGATTGCCTAATCCATTTTACATGTGAAAACTGAAACCTGGAAGATTTAAATTTGTTGTTCAAAGTCACAGAGTGAGCTAATACTTACTGTATGACTAGACTGAAGTCTCTCCTAACTCTTTGTCCCAACTCTTTTTATTATTGTAATGTAATAGTTCTTTATATATTCTATATACAAATCCATTATCAGATAAATGATTAACAAAAATTTTCTCCCTCTCTGGATTGTCTTTTCATTTTCTTCATGGTGTCCTTTGAAGCACAAAATGTTTTCCCTTAATAATGTCCAAGTTCTCTATTTTTTCTTTTGTTTCTTATGCTTTGGGTATTATGTTTAAAAAACCATAACCTAATCCAAGATCTTGAAGATATACACCTAGGTTTTCTTGGAAGAATTTTACAGTTTTCTCTCTTACATTTAGATCTTTGGTCAATTTTGAGTTAATTATTTTGCATATGGTGCAAGTTTGGGCTCCCATCTCATTCTCTGGCACGTAGATATCCATCTGCCCTAGCACCATATGTTGAAAATATGGTTCTTTCCCCCATTGAATTGTTGGGGCAATCAATTTATCTTTGTTGAAAATCAATTTTCCGTAAACGTGAGGGTTCATTTCCAGGCTCTCAATATTCTTCTATTTATTCCATATATAAACTACTGCCCCCAAATAAACTTGGCATATGGAAAGCTGCCTTAATTCTTTCAGGCCATTGGTAAACAATGTCCTCAAAGCACCATAACAAATAGTATAGAGATGTTATCTTCATCATTTTACCTTTTACCTCCATAGTCTATTAAGGTAAAGGAGTTTAGCTGTAGCAGTGCAGAAACATCCCACTGTCCCACTTCCAGGCACGAAGGTGGCGTTCACAGACAGGAGTCAGAGAAGACTTCATCCTATGAAGGTGGAATGACCACGTCCCTTTGTAACAGCTTTACCAAAATCCAGCGTGAAACCTCAGCGCAGCCGGTCTCTAAGCAAGAGTCACCTTCCTGATGTGTCCTGTGACTGGCCTGGTCTCCAAAGGGCCAACATTTAATTATACGGGACACCTCTGAGACAGCTGGGTGCAGAGGCATCCAGGACAAATGCTTCTGTAGTGAGCAACCGTAACACCATGTGCAACCAAGGGCGCCTCTCTCCCTTTGGGAAATTTGCCAATCTCAACTTTTAAGGGAGAAGAAGAAGATTGCTGCTGAGAACACCTGGTGCTGTTCTATTGTTTGCCAGGAGCTTCCGGCCTAAATCTGGCCGGAAATAACATGGATGTTCCTGAGACAAGGCTGGGTGCTATGCCTGCCCAAGGTTCCTGAATCATCCTACATACACTGGCTGCTGGAAAGTAACAGAATTTCACAGTGCTGTGAGACTATTGTAGAACACACACACACACACACACACACACACACACACACAGTGTCTACCAGACCAGACAAACAGTCCACATATGGCAGTATGTAGGCAGTCAAGGCTTAAGGTCAGGTCAGCATTCAGCTTTAATTCAGCCCCTGGGTGTGAATAGTCACTGTTTGTGGTAAAACTGACCTCAGCTCTGTTTACCTCACAGGTTATTCAGGAGTTGTGAGGGCTACTCGCCTTCCCCAGCAGGAATTAGCAGCACAGTTGGATTCCCAAAACTCCGAGCTTTGTAATAAGAACTGAAAACTGACCCAGCTTAGAGGGAATCTATCTGATGGGAAAACAAAAGCAACGCACACCCATGTAGTCAGTCACAGGTAATTCGTATATCCCACGGGGAGAAACATGGCCTGAGTCAGTGGGAAGAGATTTTCGTCTGAGAAATGCTGGCTCAAATGTCCTTCAGCAGATACAGGAAAAGAAACAGGTGATCCGGTATCCTTGTTTAGCTCAAGGCTGCTATCTGATGCAGCTAGGTAGAGTTTCTTTTCCTTGGAAGAAGTTTAAAAAAAATTTTTTTTTATTGTGGATGCTATGTTTAATCACACACAAAAAAACAAACAAACAAACACAACCCACAACAAGGTAGTTTGTTCTTTAAAAAAATACATTTCAAGACATGAACACATCAGGTAGTGGCTTTTAATCTTTTTTGGTCAAATATGCTGAGGTTCTTGAGTAAACCCTCTCCCCCCCACACCCCTTACTTTTAAAAATCCTATTTATTTATTTATTTTTTGAGAGAGAGAGAACGAGCTGAGGAGGGACAGAGAGAGAGTGAGAGAGAATCCCAAGCAGGCTCCGTGCTGTCAGTGCAGAGCGGGATGAGAGGCTCAAACTCACAAATCATGAGATCATGACCTGAGCCCAGATCAAGAGTCAGATGCTTAACCAACTGAGCCACCCAGGCACCCCACACATGCCCCTTTTTAACTATGAATGTGCATCAACAAAGTTTACCAACATTTTAAAGCCCAGGCAAAAATTTCATTCTGGCACCTCTTAAACTTTCCTTGATTCAAGCCCATTTTGCACCCTCCTTCCCCCCTCCATCCTTACCTGTTGGGCTTGAATGTCACTGTTTACAGACATACACACAAATAGGAAGGAACAAGGGAAGGAAAAGCTGCTGAGTTTGAACGGTGGTTGGTGGAGCACAGGCAGTTTGGAAGCTAGGAAGGGAGGCCGGGTCTAGCTGGCTTTCTCCAGCCCACACGCGCCTACACAGGCCAGCATGCACGCACGCATGCGCACACGCGCACATGCAGGTAGGGGGCAGAGAAGCAGTTCTAGGAATGGAGAGCATCCCCAGTCGGCCTGTCTGAGGAAGAGGAGAAACTAGAGGGCACCTTGCACTAAGCTAACCTGCCACGTTTAGAGTATTAGTGTTCCGTTGCTTCAAGACTCCACTCGCCCTGCCTTCCCTACTACCCGCCCCCCTCCCCCCACTACAGCCTCAGTGAGCGCCTTGGGGTTTCCTGACCACTCTGCGCCTCCCCCTCCCGCCTCTCCTCACTCACTCCACTGATCACAGCATTCCCTCCAAACCGGCCACCTTCTCTGTACTTCCCCGCAGCCCTCCTCCCACTTGTCCCCATTTACTAACAGATCCCTTTACTATGCTTTTGTCCATTGGATCGAATTCTTTTGAGAAACCTATGAGTTATGATAACCTAAGAGTTATGATAAACTCGTACTAATGAATAAGGCACACTGGTGACTAAGCCAGCCCTAAGGGAAATTCAAATGAGGCTGTAACAACCTGCCCCCCCCCCCCCCCCCCCCCCACCATGCCGAAGTACCTGCTGTGGTCATCAACAGGTCAGGTCCACGTGCCCCAAACAATAGGCAGGAGAAACAGAGAAGAATTTGCAGCTCACAATGCAGTTCCTAGTGGGACGTTGTCTTTATTGTTCCACCCTTCTGGGGTTTATGCCTATCGCCTGCAAGATGTAAATCCCCTGAATCGTTGAATAGACCCCCATATGCGATCCCTCACCGGTCTCCCCCACTGCTGTCCGTCCACCACTTCTCTCTGTGGGCCTGGCCACATCCTCCCTATTTCAGTTATGGCCCCTCCACTGCCCATTCTCCATACAGCCAGGGCCAGTAAACCCTGCTTTTTCCTCTAAGGCCAACTTTTCATTGGTGTCCTATCACACATGAAAAAAATAATAATAGGGGCACCTGGGTAGCTCAGTCAGTGAAGTGTCCGACTTCGGCTCAGGTCATGATCTCACGGCTTGTGAGTTTGAGCCCCACTTCGGGCTCTGTGCTGACAGCTCAGAGCCTGGAGCCTCTTCAGATTCTGTGTCTTTCTCTCTCTCTCTCTCTCTCTCTCTCTCTCTCTCTCTCTGCCCCTCCCCTGCTCACATTCTGTCTCTCAAAAATAAAACAAACATTAAAAAATTAAAAAAAAAAAGAAAAAATAACAATAATGTAAATCCTTCCCATGGATTAAAGCCTGCCTAAACTGTCCCTGGATGTCTGTACTCACTTTCCCTCATGCTCTCCTTCACCCTCCCCTTTCCAGCCACACTGGCCTCCTTTTGTTCCTCAAACACAAGCACACTCCCAGCCCAGGGCCTTTGCACTCGCTCTTTCTTCTGTGTGGAATGTTCTTCTCAAATATCTGCAGGGCTTCCTCCTTTCTCGTTTCATCCAAGGTCCCCCTTCCGCTAATAAATTTTCACGGAGGCCTTCCCTGCCCCTAAAGTCATACCTCCCATGACTCTCTGTGTCTTTGTTTCCCTTTATTATTCCCCATTATGATTTAACTGATAATAAGCATGCAACTGTTTTATTTGAATGCATGCCCACAAAGTCAGGGTCCTAGTCTGTCTTCATCACTGTACTGGAAGAGTCTAGACTGGGGCCTGTAGCACCAAGGGAGGTGTAAATGAATGAATACAGGTTAGATTGCTTCCATGTATTGTAGGAATTTGAGAGGATAAAAGGTCCTTGATTGCTAGTAGGATTTGGAGTCGAGTTGTTCTGGGTTTGAACCTTGCTGTTACTCGTTAGCTGTGTGACCTTAGCAAGGTTTTTAACCTCTCTGACTCTCAGTTTCTCATCTGCAAAATGGAGATGGTGTCACCTAGTTGCTAGAGAAGGATGTAATGTGCATATTACAATAGATATCACTTAGTACTGGCTCATAAGTTCTAATATTTCCAATTACCATAGCAGTTATCAGCAACTAGTCCCCACGGAACGTTCCACAGTTTAGTGGGGATCTAGAATAATTCTGTGTTTGTGCTTTTTACCCCTTAAAAAAATATTCCTGCTGACAAGCATGGTAGAAATTCAATCTTTACATTCCTGCTGAAATACATTTAAAAATCCTTTAGAAGCAAGCTTCACCCCATCGTAGGCACTTAAGAAACATTGACTATAGAGTGTAAGAAAAATGATCACAAGACTGTTATTTTAGCACAAACATTACAAAGAATAGGCAAATATTGTTCTTTGCTGCTCTGAAACTAAGCTGTGGCGTTACAGTTAGCATGCTGAGCATAACTTCATGTCAAGAGAGAATAAGGCTTTTCTTGCATATTTTTTGGGGGGGGCTATTCAGATATTGGTGCTTAGGGGAAATTCCTTAAGAAGCATGTTGAACCGCTTCAAACCCTCCCATATTCTTGGTTAAATTTGAAGCTGAGGTCAGAGTGCCTCTTCCCTTCCTGACATTTCAAGAAAAGTGGAATTCTAATTATTTTTCTATTTGCTCCATGAACACAGGAAAGGGAGCTATAGTTCAATGATAAATCATGCAAAGTGGGACACCTTTTCAGTTATATTGGAAAGACTAGGTCATACCTAAGACATGCTTGTATTATGTCAAAATGCTTGTATGTGTATTTGCAGGTGTCTATAAAATAAAGTTAATTAGATCTTAGAGGTCTGTCATTCGTTATACTATGGTTATGTGGGAGCTAGTTAATTTAGTTATTTTAAAAAGTCAATAAACTTTAAGGAACTATGTTACGAAATTAATGTCAAGTAATGCTTGTTCTATTTAGAGGCTTTAAGGTAGAATATAGTTTTATAATTTAAAAATAACCATTTACTGGAGCACCTGGATGGCTCAATCAGTTAAGCATCCAACTCTTGAGTTGGGCTTAGGTCATGATCTCATGGTTTGTGGTTTTGATGGAGCCCTTAGGCTCCATGCTGACAATGCAAAGCCTGGTTGGGATTCTCTCTCTCTCTCTCTCTCTCTCTCTCTCTGCCCCTCCCCTGTTCGTGCTCTTTCCCTTTCTCAAAACAAATAAACATTTAAAAACAACAACAACAAACAAACACTTACTGACCCAGACACTCTAACAAAATGGAAGTAGAACTCTAGATTTGAGGCTTTTCAAAGGACTCTAGATTTGAGTCTAATCTGTATCTCTCTGGCACCCTGCCTACGACTTCAGACATGTTCATTTAAACATCTGTTACAGGACTGAAGACCACACATTTTAATATAAAAGGTTTAAAAATGTATCTATGCCTCTGTTTCTGACATGTTTACCTCTACATAATTTTTTCCCCCAAATTTTAAAAAAACTTACATTTTCTTACAGAGAATTGTTTTACATTTTTAGGTATTCACACATTTCAATTCTTTATTTTATGGTTTTGGATATAAATGTTGTATTAAGAAATGACTTCCACACTCTGATGATAAAAAAATTACACTTTTTTGATATTTTTTTCTTTACTTTTTATATTTTAAGGGGAACTCTTTAATTCATCTTTTTTCCCCATATATTACATGAGGTAGGATATGTATAGCTTCCTCCAAATTGCTCAATAATAATGCCAAACACAACTTATCTGTCCTCTTCCTTCGATTTAAAGGACATAACCATAAAACAAAAACTGAATCATATAACATATATCTATATTCTCAAGAATGGAAAAGATAGAGAATTACCAATGCCTTCTCTAAGGAGAGAAAAAAAAGAGAGAACAGAAAAAACCAAAAGCAAAACAAAACAAAAC
>NW_026059211.1:0-11144 GCF_023721935.1 Panthera uncia | reverse complement strand
GGAAGGAAGGAAGGAAGGAAGGAAGGAAGGAAGGAAGGAAGGAAGGAAATGGTAGGAAACTATGGAGCTGCTTCATTCATTCAACAAATATGTATTGATTGCCACTGATATGCATGGGGAAAAGATAGTAAACCAAAAAAAAATCTTTTTCTTCATACAGCTTACTTTCCAATAGTAGGAGATATAGAGAGGTAGGTAGGTAGGTAGGTAGGTAGATAGATAGATAATATGAGCAATTTCACTCCTCTTGGGCTTTCCATCCATATTTTTTATTTGGGATAGTCATTAAAAAATGATACAATGTATACAACCTACATTATTCTATATTACTATATTACTCTATATCATACAATACAATAGGCACCTCCAGCCAGATATCTTATAGTTGCAGATGATAGGTCCACAGGTATTTATTTGTAGGTCAAGAATGGATCATAGGTCATTGTCTTTGGGAGCCTAGACTTACACTTTGGTCTGTCACTGATTTAAGTGACTTCCTAAGAATTGCTTCTACAGTTCAGATATGCTGGGTGGAAGTGGACAACTCAACTTTGCCAGTACAATATATTTTTAAAGTAATCTCTATGCCCAGCATGGGGCGTGAATTTATGACCCTGAGGTCAAAAGTCTCATGCTCTACCGACTGAGCCAGCCAGCCACCTCTCCACTATAATATTTTTGAATGAAATATGCTATAGGTTCATAAAGGCCATATATTTTGATATATAAACCTCATTTCTCCTCAGTTATTGCTATAGTGTATTTTTCTGGCTCTGGCCCTCTCTCAACTCACCAACGGGGAAAGTGTTAGTTAGCTTAACCATCTGGATTTTTTCCTCAGCAGCTAAGGACTCTTCCTGTTCCTCTTACACCTCTCCATCAATTCAAATTAAATTTCACATATATTCTGCTTCCTGTAGTTCTCCATTTTTACTGAATAGATCTTCCTTTCGAGTAATCTGTGTTCCCACCCGTATTAGTTATCTATTGCTGCATAACAATATTACCACAAATTTAGCAACTTAAAACAACACAGAGTATCTCTTAGTTTTTGTGTGTCAGGAGTTAGGGCACAACTCAATGGGTCCTCTGCTTAGAACTCAGGACCTCACAAGGCTGCGAACAAGGTGTCAGCTAGAGCTGTGGTTCCTCTAAGGCTTAACTGGGGAAGGCTATGCGTCCAAGCCCGGTGAGGCTGAGGCAGCATCCCATTCCTTGTAGAATGCCACACTGAGGGCCTCTGTGTGCTGCTGGCTGTGGGCTGGAGGTTGCCCTCTGTTCCTTACTTTTTGGCCCTCTCCACATGGCAGCACACAACATGAATTTGCTTCTTTGAAGCCCAGAAGAGAGGGTCTCCTAACAAGGCAGACATCGTAATCTTATGTAACATAATCACACACACATAATCGCACACCTCCTTGCCATCATCTATTGATTAGAAGAAAGCCCCAGATCCCATGCATTCTCAAGGAAGGGGGCTTACACAATGGTGTGAATATCGGGGGGTTACCTTAGTATCTCTCCACCATACTCTCAGTGTTAAGCAACATTTCTTGCATGACCTCAGTCAAATGTTTCCTTCCTGCAAAAGCAGAGTAACTGAGAACTGTCCCTTCCAGCTTGTTAACCTGTGTACAGTGACTTGTGGGTTAATGGACCTTTCTGTTGGGGCTGCTTCACAGCTTCACTTCTCCCACTGCTCAATCCTGCTGCTTTCCCCTCCCTTCCAAAGCTGTAGATCCCAAGAGGCCTCCTTAATAAATGCCCTGCATGCTAAGCTTTGTCTCTTTCTAGGGAATCCAACCTGTGAGAAACTACTGATAAACCCAACAAAATGGATGACCCTCAAAACCATTATACTGAAAGAAACCAGACACAAGAGTATATATTGTATGATTGCATTGATAGAGTTTTAAGACTGAAAAAACTAATGGACAGTGAAAGAAATCAGAACCGTGTTTGCCTCTGAGAGAGGACTGACAGGAAGGAGGCATGAAGGATCTTTTTGTGGGGGTGGGAATAATCTACATCTTGATATAGGTTGCATGATGTCTGCATCTGTCAAAACTCACTGAATTATTCTCTTAAAATCTGTGCATTTCACTGTATGCAAATTATATCCCACCCCCTCCCCCAAAGTAAAAAAGAAAGGTAACCACATCAAATTTGGTTCAAGTTCAACTATGGTCATCCAATATTTGAAATATTTAAAGTTTCACTATGCTCAATCAAGCCTCTTTTTATTTGGAATCTGGCAGTTAATTTTTTGTTTGTTTGTTTTTGAGTGACAGAGGACAGAGTGTGAGCAGGGGAGGTGCAGGGAGAGAAGGGGACACAAAATCCAGGCTCCAGGCTCTGAACTGTCAACACAGAGCCCGATGCGGGGCTCTAACCTGTGAACTGTGAGATCATGGCCTGAGCCGAAGTCGGATGCTTAACAAACTGAGCCAACCAAGTGCCCCTGGCAGCTAAGTTTTTGAATTGAAGTTTAGAAATTAACATGTCTGTTGTGTTCATGTTTTTGTGGATTGCAAAATTAACAGACAGGATCTTTCTGTTTCAATCATTAATTTAAAATGATACACTAATCAGTTAGCATTACAGAGGTCTGTTGAAAGCCATGAAATTGCTTCTTCCACGATGTCATTTATTCGTAATGAAAACATTGGGTACAATATTCATTCAACTACAGATTCATCTACCTGAATGTTCATTTAGCATTGATCTCTCAGAAAAGTCTAGATCAGCTTATGTAATCATAAAATCATAGACCTTTAGGGCTGGTCTTTCCCAGAGACTTGAGATCTGTCAGTCTGCAGACAAGGAAGCTTAGGCTCACAGGAGATAACTGAGTTGCCAAGGTCAGTTGCCTTGGTCTAACCTGAAGTAGACTGACTTCCCAGGGCACATCCCACCAGGCAACCCTGCCAAAGTCTTTGTGCCCATACTCTCTTCCACAGCTTGGCTTGGAGAAGAAAACAAAGAATGGATTTTATCCTGTGATTTCCTCTTTCCTCCACTATGTTTCTTGCTTTAAAACAGTTGCCTCAGTAATGGGCTTAGGATGACAAGTGCAGTTGGTGGAATAAAGGACTCTTCCTTGATCTTGATAGAGACGTAATTTTTGCCAGAAAGTAGGGGAAAACAGTGCCTCTGTTACCTCCTTGCTTTCTCCTACCTTTTATGTGGCAACTCGCTGGAAACAAGCTTGGTGAAAAGTAAACTACATTTGATTCTCAGTAGACAAGTGTGACCAAGAAACTGAGGACACTTTATTAAAAATTCCAGAGACTTTCCATCTCCAAGGAGAGATAACAGCTAGTATGTGGTAACAGGTGCACAGATTAGAACTAAGGCTGAAACATGAACAGCAGGTAAATCATAAATGTAAACACTACATTGCAATCACCTCTTTCTCTCTAGCTTTTTCTCACAAATTCAATGGCTTCCAAACAATGAGTTGTAAATCTTTGCTTCGGATGTTTTCAAAGCAACACCCAGGAAAGCAGATAAAGGCCAAGGGAGAAGAAAAATACAGAGAAAGCCTATAGTTAATGACATATTCCAGCCTCTCTACCCATCTATTTTTTTATAGTTGTTTTATTATAACACTTTAAATGAGATCTAATTCCCATAGCTTACAATTCACCCATTTGAAGTGTACAATTGAATAGTTTTCAGGATAGTCACAAAATTGTGTGACCATCACTACAATCAGTTTTAGAATTTTTTCTTAGAATTCTTTCGGCAAGAAACTCTGTACCCATTAGTATCCCTTCCCATTTCCCCCAAATCCCTCCAGCCCTAGGCAACTACTTATGTCCTTTCTGGCTCTAAGAATTTGTCTATTCTGGACATTTCGTATAAATGGAATCATATAATACGTGGCCTTCTTTCACTAAGTATAATGTTTTCATGGGCCAACCATGTTTGAGCATGTATCGCCACTTCATTTTGTTTTGTTGCCAAATAATACATATAATATATATTACATATATATACACACTGCATTTTATTAACCCATTTGTCAGCTTGATGGACACTTGAGTCGTTTGCACTTTGGGGCTATTATGAATCATGCTGCTTTGAAATTCATGGACAAGATTTTGGTGAATGTATGTTTTTATTTCTCTTGTGTATAAACCTAGGAGTGGAATTGCTAGTTATATCATAATTCTCTAATTAATTGTTTGAGGACCTGCTAGATTGCCTTCCAAAGTGGCAGCACCATTTTACATTTCCACCAACAGTGTATGAGGGTTCTGATTTCTCCACATTCTTGCCAACACTGGCTCTTATGGGTCTTTGATTATAACCATTCGATACATGGTCTCTTACTATGGTTTTGATTTGCATTTTTCTGATGTCTAATGATGTTGAACATCTTTTCACGTGTTTACTGGCAATTTGTATATCTTCTATGGAGTTACGTCTATTCAGATCCTTTGTTCATTTTTAGTTGGGCTGTCTTTTTTTATTTGTTTTTAATTTTTCATGCATTTTTATTAGCATGCAGCCTTTAATATCCAGTTTGTAATATTTGTTAGTGGTATTTGTTGCAAGACCATGATTTTTTTCATTTGAAACTCAAGATGTCTTTCCTAAATATGATTATCAAAAGAGGGAAATAGAGGCACCAGGTGATGTCTGTTTCTTAACTGAAATGATCGGTCCTACCCCCAGTAAGAAGATGTATTTATGAGAATTTGACTTGGAAAGAGTCTCAGAGAGATTGCCTAATCCATTTTACATGTGAAAACTGAAACCTGGAAGATTTAAATTTGTTGTTCAAAGTCACAGAGTGAGCTAATACTTACTGTATGACTAGACTGAAGTCTCTCCTAACTCTTTGTCCCAACTCTTTTTATTATTGTAATGTAATAGTTCTTTATATATTCTATATACAAATCCATTATCAGATAAATGATTAACAAAAATTTTCTCCCTCTCTGGATTGTCTTTTCATTTTCTTCATGGTGTCCTTTGAAGCACAAAATGTTTTCCCTTAATAATGTCCAAGTTCTCTATTTTTTCTTTTGTTTCTTATGCTTTGGGTATTATGTTTAAAAAACCATAACCTAATCCAAGATCTTGAAGATATACACCTAGGTTTTCTTGGAAGAATTTTACAGTTTTCTCTCTTACATTTAGATCTTTGGTCAATTTTGAGTTAATTATTTTGCATATGGTGCAAGTTTGGGCTCCCATCTCATTCTCTGGCACGTAGATATCCATCTGCCCTAGCACCATATGTTGAAAATATGGTTCTTTCCCCCATTGAATTGTTGGGGCAATCAATTTATCTTTGTTGAAAATCAATTTTCCGTAAACGTGAGGGTTCATTTCCAGGCTCTCAATATTCTTCTATTTATTCCATATATAAACTACTGCCCCCAAATAAACTTGGCATATGGAAAGCTGCCTTAATTCTTTCAGGCCATTGGTAAACAATGTCCTCAAAGCACCATAACAAATAGTATAGAGATGTTATCTTCATCATTTTACCTTTTACCTCCATAGTCTATTAAGGTAAAGGAGTTTAGCTGTAGCAGTGCAGAAACATCCCACTGTCCCACTTCCAGGCACGAAGGTGGCGTTCACAGACAGGAGTCAGAGAAGACTTCATCCTATGAAGGTGGAATGACCACGTCCCTTTGTAACAGCTTTACCAAAATCCAGCGTGAAACCTCAGCGCAGCCGGTCTCTAAGCAAGAGTCACCTTCCTGATGTGTCCTGTGACTGGCCTGGTCTCCAAAGGGCCAACATTTAATTATACGGGACACCTCTGAGACAGCTGGGTGCAGAGGCATCCAGGACAAATGCTTCTGTAGTGAGCAACCGTAACACCATGTGCAACCAAGGGCGCCTCTCTCCCTTTGGGAAATTTGCCAATCTCAACTTTTAAGGGAGAAGAAGAAGATTGCTGCTGAGAACACCTGGTGCTGTTCTATTGTTTGCCAGGAGCTTCCGGCCTAAATCTGGCCGGAAATAACATGGATGTTCCTGAGACAAGGCTGGGTGCTATGCCTGCCCAAGGTTCCTGAATCATCCTACATACACTGGCTGCTGGAAAGTAACAGAATTTCACAGTGCTGTGAGACTATTGTAGAACACACACACACACACACACACACACACACACACACAGTGTCTACCAGACCAGACAAACAGTCCACATATGGCAGTATGTAGGCAGTCAAGGCTTAAGGTCAGGTCAGCATTCAGCTTTAATTCAGCCCCTGGGTGTGAATAGTCACTGTTTGTGGTAAAACTGACCTCAGCTCTGTTTACCTCACAGGTTATTCAGGAGTTGTGAGGGCTACTCGCCTTCCCCAGCAGGAATTAGCAGCACAGTTGGATTCCCAAAACTCCGAGCTTTGTAATAAGAACTGAAAACTGACCCAGCTTAGAGGGAATCTATCTGATGGGAAAACAAAAGCAACGCACACCCATGTAGTCAGTCACAGGTAATTCGTATATCCCACGGGGAGAAACATGGCCTGAGTCAGTGGGAAGAGATTTTCGTCTGAGAAATGCTGGCTCAAATGTCCTTCAGCAGATACAGGAAAAGAAACAGGTGATCCGGTATCCTTGTTTAGCTCAAGGCTGCTATCTGATGCAGCTAGGTAGAGTTTCTTTTCCTTGGAAGAAGTTTAAAAAAAATTTTTTTTTATTGTGGATGCTATGTTTAATCACACACAAAAAAACAAACAAACAAACACAACCCACAACAAGGTAGTTTGTTCTTTAAAAAAATACATTTCAAGACATGAACACATCAGGTAGTGGCTTTTAATCTTTTTTGGTCAAATATGCTGAGGTTCTTGAGTAAACCCTCTCCCCCCCACACCCCTTACTTTTAAAAATCCTATTTATTTATTTATTTTTTGAGAGAGAGAGAACGAGCTGAGGAGGGACAGAGAGAGAGTGAGAGAGAATCCCAAGCAGGCTCCGTGCTGTCAGTGCAGAGCGGGATGAGAGGCTCAAACTCACAAATCATGAGATCATGACCTGAGCCCAGATCAAGAGTCAGATGCTTAACCAACTGAGCCACCCAGGCACCCCACACATGCCCCTTTTTAACTATGAATGTGCATCAACAAAGTTTACCAACATTTTAAAGCCCAGGCAAAAATTTCATTCTGGCACCTCTTAAACTTTCCTTGATTCAAGCCCATTTTGCACCCTCCTTCCCCCCTCCATCCTTACCTGTTGGGCTTGAATGTCACTGTTTACAGACATACACACAAATAGGAAGGAACAAGGGAAGGAAAAGCTGCTGAGTTTGAACGGTGGTTGGTGGAGCACAGGCAGTTTGGAAGCTAGGAAGGGAGGCCGGGTCTAGCTGGCTTTCTCCAGCCCACACGCGCCTACACAGGCCAGCATGCACGCACGCATGCGCACACGCGCACATGCAGGTAGGGGGCAGAGAAGCAGTTCTAGGAATGGAGAGCATCCCCAGTCGGCCTGTCTGAGGAAGAGGAGAAACTAGAGGGCACCTTGCACTAAGCTAACCTGCCACGTTTAGAGTATTAGTGTTCCGTTGCTTCAAGACTCCACTCGCCCTGCCTTCCCTACTACCCGCCCCCCTCCCCCCACTACAGCCTCAGTGAGCGCCTTGGGGTTTCCTGACCACTCTGCGCCTCCCCCTCCCGCCTCTCCTCACTCACTCCACTGATCACAGCATTCCCTCCAAACCGGCCACCTTCTCTGTACTTCCCCGCAGCCCTCCTCCCACTTGTCCCCATTTACTAACAGATCCCTTTACTATGCTTTTGTCCATTGGATCGAATTCTTTTGAGAAACCTATGAGTTATGATAACCTAAGAGTTATGATAAACTCGTACTAATGAATAAGGCACACTGGTGACTAAGCCAGCCCTAAGGGAAATTCAAATGAGGCTGTAACAACCTGCCCCCCCCCCCCCCCCCCCCCCACCATGCCGAAGTACCTGCTGTGGTCATCAACAGGTCAGGTCCACGTGCCCCAAACAATAGGCAGGAGAAACAGAGAAGAATTTGCAGCTCACAATGCAGTTCCTAGTGGGACGTTGTCTTTATTGTTCCACCCTTCTGGGGTTTATGCCTATCGCCTGCAAGATGTAAATCCCCTGAATCGTTGAATAGACCCCCATATGCGATCCCTCACCGGTCTCCCCCACTGCTGTCCGTCCACCACTTCTCTCTGTGGGCCTGGCCACATCCTCCCTATTTCAGTTATGGCCCCTCCACTGCCCATTCTCCATACAGCCAGGGCCAGTAAACCCTGCTTTTTCCTCTAAGGCCAACTTTTCATTGGTGTCCTATCACACATGAAAAAAATAATAATAGGGGCACCTGGGTAGCTCAGTCAGTGAAGTGTCCGACTTCGGCTCAGGTCATGATCTCACGGCTTGTGAGTTTGAGCCCCACTTCGGGCTCTGTGCTGACAGCTCAGAGCCTGGAGCCTCTTCAGATTCTGTGTCTTTCTCTCTCTCTCTCTCTCTCTCTCTCTCTCTCTCTCTCTGCCCCTCCCCTGCTCACATTCTGTCTCTCAAAAATAAAACAAACATTAAAAAATTAAAAAAAAAAAGAAAAAATAACAATAATGTAAATCCTTCCCATGGATTAAAGCCTGCCTAAACTGTCCCTGGATGTCTGTACTCACTTTCCCTCATGCTCTCCTTCACCCTCCCCTTTCCAGCCACACTGGCCTCCTTTTGTTCCTCAAACACAAGCACACTCCCAGCCCAGGGCCTTTGCACTCGCTCTTTCTTCTGTGTGGAATGTTCTTCTCAAATATCTGCAGGGCTTCCTCCTTTCTCGTTTCATCCAAGGTCCCCCTTCCGCTAATAAATTTTCACGGAGGCCTTCCCTGCCCCTAAAGTCATACCTCCCATGACTCTCTGTGTCTTTGTTTCCCTTTATTATTCCCCATTATGATTTAACTGATAATAAGCATGCAACTGTTTTATTTGAATGCATGCCCACAAAGTCAGGGTCCTAGTCTGTCTTCATCACTGTACTGGAAGAGTCTAGACTGGGGCCTGTAGCACCAAGGGAGGTGTAAATGAATGAATACAGGTTAGATTGCTTCCATGTATTGTAGGAATTTGAGAGGATAAAAGGTCCTTGATTGCTAGTAGGATTTGGAGTCGAGTTGTTCTGGGTTTGAACCTTGCTGTTACTCGTTAGCTGTGTGACCTTAGCAAGGTTTTTAACCTCTCTGACTCTCAGTTTCTCATCTGCAAAATGGAGATGGTGTCACCTAGTTGCTAGAGAAGGATGTAATGTGCATATTACAATAGATATCACTTAGTACTGGCTCATAAGTTCTAATATTTCCAATTACCATAGCAGTTATCAGCAACTAGTCCCCACGGAACGTTCCACAGTTTAGTGGGGATCTAGAATAATTCTGTGTTTGTGCTTTTTACCCCTTAAAAAAATATTCCTGCTGACAAGCATGGTAGAAATTCAATCTTTACATTCCTGCTGAAATACATTTAAAAATCCTTTAGAAGCAAGCTTCACCCCATCGTAGGCACTTAAGAAACATTGACTATAGAGTGTAAGAAAAATGATCACAAGACTGTTATTTTAGCACAAACATTACAAAGAATAGGCAAATATTGTTCTTTGCTGCTCTGAAACTAAGCTGTGGCGTTACAGTTAGCATGCTGAGCATAACTTCATGTCAAGAGAGAATAAGGCTTTTCTTGCATATTTTTTGGGGGGGGGCTATTCAGATATTGGTGCTTAGGGGAAATTCCTTAAGAAGCATGTTGAACCGCTTCAAACCCTCCCATATTCTTGGTTAAATTTGAAGCTGAGGTCAGAGTGCCTCTTCCCTTCCTGACATTTCAAGAAAAGTGGAATTCTAATTATTTTTCTATTTGCTCCATGAACACAGGAAAGGGAGCTATAGTTCAATGATAAATCATGCAAAGTGGGACACCTTTTCAGTTATATTGGAAAGACTAGGTCATACCTAAGACATGCTTGTATTATGTCAAAATGCTTGTATGTGTATTTGCAGGTGTCTATAAAATAAAGTTAATTAGATCTTAGAGGTCTGTCATTCGTTATACTATGGTTATGTGGGAGCTAGTTAATTTAGTTATTTTAAAAAGTCAATAAACTTTAAGGAACTATGTTACGAAATTAATGTCAAGTAATGCTTGTTCTATTTAGAGGCTTTAAGGTAGAATATAGTTTTATAATTTAAAAATAACCATTTACTGGAGCACCTGGATGGCTCAATCAGTTAAGCATCCAACTCTTGAGTTGGGCTTAGGTCATGATCTCATGGTTTGTGGTTTTGATGGAGCCCTTAGGCTCCATGCTGACAATGCAAAGCCTGGTTGGGATTCTCTCTCTCTCTCTCTCTCTCTCTCTCTCTGCCCCTCCCCTGTTCGTGCTCTTTCCCTTTCTCAAAACAAATAAACATTTAAAAACAACAACAACAAACAAACACTTACTGACCCAGACACTCTAACAAAATGGAAGTAGAACTCTAGATTTGAGGCTTTTCAAAGGACTCTAGATTTGAGTCTAATCTGTATCTCTCTGGCACCCTGCCTACGACTTCAGACATGTTCATTTAAACATCTGTTACAGGACTGAAGACCACACATTTTAATATAAAAGGTTTAAAAATGTATCTATGCCTCTGTTTCTGACATGTTTACCTCTACATAATTTTTTCCCCCAAATTTTAAAAAAACTTACATTTTCTTACAGAGAATTGTTTTACATTTTTAGGTATTCACACATTTCAATTCTTTATTTTATGGTTTTGGATATAAATGTTGTATTAAGAAATGACTTCCACACTCTGATGATAAAAAAATTACACTTTTTTGATATTTTTTTCTTTACTTTTTATATTTTAAGGGGAACTCTTTAATTCATCTTTTTTCCCCATATATTACATGAGGTAGGATATGTATAGCTTCCTCCAAATTGCTCAATAATAATGCCAAACACAACTTATCTGTCCTCTTCCTTCGATTTAAAGGACATAACCATAAAACAAAAACTGAATCATATAACATATATCTATATTCTCAAGAATGGAAAAGATAGAGAATTACCAATGCCTTCTCTAAGGAGAGAAAAAAAAAGAGAGAACAGAAAAAACCAAAAGCAAAACAAAACAAAAC
>NW_026059210.1:0-11146 GCF_023721935.1 Panthera uncia | reverse complement strand
ACAGAGGGTCCCAGAGGCCCCCCTCCCCAGACACAGAGGGTCCCAGAGCCCTGGAGGCCCGCCTCCCCAGGTGACGTCCACTAGGAAGCTGCTTTTCCTCAACAGCTGGACCAGTTCTAAAGGACAAGGTACACGGGACGTGTCCAGGTACGTCCCTGACTCAGACCTTGTGACCGGCTGACCGGCTGGAAGCTTAGCCTCGCCCTAGAGAGGGTCTGATGACAAAATTAACTGGAAATGTGATTTCAGTGGCCTCGTCGAAAGGCCGCCAGGCATCAAACCTCCTTTTAGAGGAACGGCAGTGGGTTGTCTGCATGTGGACAGCGAGGTAGGCACGGAAGGCCCGTCCGGCCCCTGCACCGGCTGTGACCCGGCTCCTGGACCCCGAGAGTGCGCATGTGCGTTCCTGCCAGCTGCTCCATGCCCCACCCCTCCGGATGCGTCTTCCTGGCAGCCAGGGAGCGTTTCCCTGAGCCCAGCGCTGCTGTCTCTGTCCCGTCGGCCCGGGCACATCCCTGCCGTGAAGGGGGCTCGTTCTTGCCCACACCTCCCTGGCCGAGCTGACGCATCGCACCCGGGGCCAGCTTCTCGGGCGTGGCCCTGTGCACACACCCAAGGACCTGCCCTGGGGTTAATGGTCTGCCGTCCATCCGGAAATTCTAGATAATGTTTTAACCAGGCTCTGCTTTCTCCATCTCTGGGTCCCTCCGGTTCCGTGGCCGGTCTCCTGCCCCAGCCTGGGTCCTCTGAGCACCAGGGTGCCTGAGGCCCGGGGCCGGCTGACCCACCACAGCCCTGCGTGGCGTCTGTCTCCAGCATCTGCGAGGACTGACGGGGGGTTTGGAGAGGGCCCACGTGGGGTCGGGACAGACTGTACTCGGGAAGTTGTGGCCAGTCCTCCTGTCCCTGGCATAAACCCCCAGTTGGGCTGCAACCACTGTGAGGGAGATGGAAGTTCACGGGGCCGTGTGTCTCCTCCGCAGGATGAGGCCGTCCAGGAAAGGCAGGAGCCAGAGGGACCACAGGGGAGGCCGGGGTGCGGACGGATGGTGTTTCCAGAAAGGGTGTTTTCTTTCTTTCCACTGGAGGCCAGCAGCTGGAACCAGGAGGTGGGAGGCGGGTCTGGGAGGAGGGAGCCCAGGGTCCTGAGCTCAGCCCACAGTCCCCCTCCCGGTGACCCGGGACCCAGTGCTGGAGCAGGAAGCCGGAGGCTGGCAAAGCTGCGGGCACCTCTTTAGTGCACTGTGCCTGGGTTCCTGCCGCCGAGCCCCAGCCACGGGTGGGGTCTGGATGGTCCCCGTGGTTTATGGAACAGCCACACCCACAGCCGGCCCAGACCCAGGCCTGGGGCACCAGCCCCCACGTTCTCGTCCCAGCTCAGACATTCGTGTGTGGGCTTCCGGCAAAGCATTGCCACCCTGTGCCTCAGTGTCCCCCTCCGTGAAATGGGAGGGCGGCACTCCCACCGCCCAGGTTGGGGAGTCCACCCACATCAGCTTTTGGGCCAGTGTCCGGTGCCTACTGATGGCTGAGAGTCAGCTGTCGGCTGTGACAGCCCCGCTCTCCACTGTAAACTGTGGTTCTGGGCTCTCGTGCGGGCACCGAGGCTGGCTCAGGGGAGTGGACCCCGGGATGAGGTTCACCCGTAGAAATAGCGATGCTGAGTGCGGCTCACAGACGTGACAGGGTGTACGTGCAGGGTCCTAGGATGCGGGCGTCCTCAGTCCTTGTGGCCGTGGAGGGACCTGCCCCTTAGAAGTGGCCTTTGGGGGGGCGCCTGGGTGGCTCAGTCGGTTGAGCGTCCGACTGCGTCTCAGGTCATGATCTCACAGTTCACGAGTTCGAGCCTGGCGTTGGGCTCTGTGCTGACAGCTCAGAGCCTGGAACCTGCTTCTGCTTCTGTCTCCCTCTCTCTCTGCCCCTCCTCTGCTCAGGCTTGTGCTCTCTTGCTCTCTCTCTCAAAAATCAATAAATACTTTTAAAAAATAATAATTAAAAAAAAAAAAAAGTAAGTGGCCTGTTATGGCAGGCAGCGCAGGGCTTTGCCCCAGGCAGAGTCATCATACGCTTGTCCCTCAGCCGGACGGTGCCAGGACCACACATGCTCTGGTGGCCCCGCCAGCTCTGTGCCAGCCCTCGGTGGCACCTGGTGTCAGCCCATGATGGTTGGAAACAAAAAATAAATAAATAAACAGAAAGACCCTAGTGTTTCAGCCCCTGTGGTTTGCAGAGCCTGGGGCCCGGGTGCAGGGTCGATGCAGGGGTCAGTTAAAGCTCTGTGTCGAAAGGCCCTGAGCCCTGTCAATGGAGACCACTGTGCTGCTACTGAGATGGCTTGTCCAGCCCCAAGAATACTCCGGAATGTTGTGCTGCCCTGGCTTCACCTCATTGCTTTACAGCATCACCTGAAATTCGCCTCCTCCTTGGGATGTTTGTACTTGGCCCTTCCACGTGTTCCCCCCCCCCACCTCCTTCTCCAAGAAGAAGGGACCTTCTCTCCCCTCACCTACCGTGGGTCACTCCCTTAGTGACCGGGACAGCCCCCTGGGTGGGCAGCCCCACTGTTTGGAATGGCCGTGTGTGCAAAGTGACTCGGAAAGAAAACTCCAGTGTGACCTGAGGCTTCCAGACGCGGCCATCTGTGTATTCTGGACAGGTTTCCAGTTTGTCCCCTGGCTGGAAGGGCTGTGTCCGCTCCCTGCCTGACGGTCTCAGAGTGGACGGTGGCGGATGGGCCGAGCACCTCAGCGAGAGCCTGGGTGGGTGTCGCAGCAGGCTGGTGTGGGGAACCAGACCAACCCACTTGCCCTCAGAGGGCCCGGTGAGCCCACGGCCCTGCGGTGGAAATGGATTCCGCTGGGTTTCAGCCTTGGGGTCCCTTCTGCATCGCAGGGGTGTCCGAGTGACTTCTCGCCGGCAGAGCCAGCTTGTGATCTTCTCCCCAGACCCAGGCGTGGTCCTTTCCCCCAGATGCTCGAGGGCGCCTGAGCCCACAGGCTGAGGAGTCAGATTTTTGTGACCATCAGCGTCCAATGCGCTCTGGCGCTGGCAGGAGCCGATGACGTCCCTCCAGCCGGCTCCGAGCACTGCTGGACGGCGCCACTAGGTGGCACCAGTGACCACGGCAAAGGGACGGTGCATCCTTCGGGGACGCAGGCTGCGGGTGCCGGGATTTTGTCCTGTAGCAAACAAGTGGGGGCGTCGTTGGTGGAAGAGCCCCCCCCTCCCCAGCCGTTGCCTCTTTGCTGTTGGCAGGTGGTGTCATAGGTGGTACTGGGACTGGATTGTGAAACCCCCAAATCAGTCTCGGAAACGGTTTTGGGGCCTTTGAGGAAAATGTGGAGCCGCCGGTGTCACAGCTCGTGGCGTGCTCCGGGTTACACGCGCACTGGTAGTACCGCGTGGTGTTCTGACTTCGGGGTAGGGAGGTGTGTGTGCTCGTTACTTCCTACCTGCTCGTGGTGAGTGTCTGTTGAGGTCGATGAGGAAGAATGGTTTCTTCTCGGAAACCCTGGCGGAATAATAACGTATCGGCCCGCACAGGCCGGGTTATGCTCAGTGGGTGAGGTTCCGCAACAGGTGTGTGTATTTGTGACTCACGCCGCCTGGCGGGTCAGCCGGGGCGACCCTGCATTTCTGTCCCCGGGGCCCAGGCTCCTGGCCCGCCCGCCCGCGGGCTGCCGGCCGGAGGGACAGGGACGAGCGAGGGTGGTGCAGTGCACACCGGCTGGGAAAACTCCCATCGGAGAGGACACGCCTCCCCTGCCTTCCCATTGGCAGGCTGGTCACGTGACCGGGCGGCGGGGGCGGTCCTACCCTGGGCCGGGAGGGGGGGGGGGGGGGGGGGGGGGGGGGGGGAGGGGTCCGAAGACGGTGGCTGTGGTCTTCGCTAAGGGGGAGTGAGGCCCTGGTGGGCGGTAGCGGACCCTCGCTGCTGGTCAGCAAAAGGGACCACGGGCTGCACGCGATGGTCGCTAGGCCCTGTTGGGGAGCGATGCCACGCAAGTCCCTTCCTCTCCAAAGCCACCCGCAGAGTGAGCTTGGGACCCAGGGAGCGGGGGCTTCCAGGGGGCTTCCGTTGGGTCCCTTCTCTTAGGTCCAGGAAGGAGGCGTGCCGTCCTGAACACCCCAGGGGCCCCCGTTGCTCTACATAACCCCCTGTCCCCCCCCCCCCCCCCCGACAGAAACACACTTGCGCAGGCACGCACGCACACACACACACACACACACACGCATGCACACCTCACCGTCTGGGCCTCATTTGCGCGTTCATCCCGCCCCTGCATGGTTAGCATGGAGCCTGCGTAACAGGTGGCGTTGCTCTCTCGCTAGGCAGACAAGCCCTGCATTTGACGTGTCCGGTAACAGGGCGAGGGAGGTATTAGAACAATATTTGAGATTCTTAATAATGTTTTAGTGATAGGTAACTATCCAGAGGAGGGAACTGCGGCTCAGAGGACTTGGTAACCTGCCCCAGATCTCCCCAGTCGTGCGAGGGGGCGTGCTGGATTTAAAACCCTCCTCCGTTCCCTCCCTTGGATGCTGCATGTGGTCAGGGGTCCCGTGAGCCGCGTCCTGGGATGCCGGTGTGGGGAGCAGGATGGATGGGTAGATGGACACGGCGTTGGAGGGACTTCCGGGCACTTTCCAGGGTTGTCAGTCAGCACAGACTCCTGCAGGCTGCGGAAGCTTGGAAGTCTCTAGATTCACTCTTGTTCCCACTGCTGGACTTTGGCTGCTGCAGCTCCTGTGGGTCCTCTAGGGAGACAGGGAGCTTGTGGCTCTGCAGCAGCTGATGGGCGGACGGTGACTCGAAGTGTTCCAAGTCCTCCTCCTCCTAAGCGAGCATCTGCCCCACTCTAGAAGCACACGGAGAACGTGTGTTCGCAGCCCTTCCGTATTTTGAAAATGGCCTCCCACCTCCCCTGGGTCTCCTGTCCTCCAGAGCTGTCTTCTTCTGGGCCTTAGAGGAAACCAGTCCACGCTGATGAATTTGAGCACCTGTTCCCAAAGTGTGGTCCCTGGACCAGCGGCATCAACCCCACCCAGGAACTTACTAGAAATGCAAGGCGGCTGTTCCCACCCAGGCCCCCCGGCATGCTGGTCTGCATCTGAGCTCCAGGGATGCTGTTTTGTGCTCATCTGTGTCCTAATAGCCTCTGGGGATGCTGGTGACGGTTCCTGCTGAGACCCACTGAGCCAGAGGCAGGTGGTCTATTACTGTTACTATTGTGATAATAAATGTTTAGTAACAAGGCTTCTCCAAACACAAAAGGAGAACGAGCTGATTTGTAACATTTGCCAGTTCCCGTGGTGTAAATCCTCCCTCCACAGCTGGTGGAATTGGGGCCACCCACGTGCCGTCAGGTGTCACAAAAAGTTCCTGAAAGTACAAACGAATTCCAGTGCCCTGTGACAGAGGGGACCCCAAAGTAGCCCCAGAGACAATCCGGAGGAGAATTCGGGCCCCAGTGCAGTCTGGGATGGGATTCCGAGGGCTGTGTCCCCGGGGGACACCTGGCTGCTGCTTGTTCGGGCACTTTATCTGGGGGTACTCAAGCCTTTGTGTTTCCGCTGCAGATTCCTGCATGTGTCCCCCACCCACAGACCTCTCGGGACCCCCAAGTTGAGCAACACAAGGGTCTGTCTCCTGTTTGAGGCGGGGAGCCCCAGACTCCGGGTTTGATCCCCCCAGACCACCTCGGCACCCACCCTGCCTTCTCAGTGTGCCACTGAGTTCTTGGGGCGCGTGTGCTCGACGTGAGCATGGGGCACGGATGTGCAGAGACAGGGAGCCAGTGTGGCTGGGGCCTCCCCTCTGCCCTCTGCTGGGGTCGGGACAGAATCCGGGAGGCGCCCACCTCCCTCACCGGGGCTGCCTCTTCCTCACTGTGGAGTGGGCTTTAGGGGAAACACGCCCGTCTGATGCCTGTGAGGGTAGGAAGGACAAAGGCTGGGCAAGGGACAGGCCCAGACAGGGGCAGGAGGGGGCGTGTGTGATCTGAGCAGGATCTCCAGTATGTTTACCCTCTCACCCCTCGGGGGCTCCAGGCCTCCCCTTTCCCTCCTGGGGGACTCTTCTCACAAAGGAGACACAGAGAGAGAGAAAGGGGGAACAGTCCTGCAGAGGTGGTGGAGAGTCTGAGGGAGGAGGGCAGGGGCCGGCCTGGAGCCCGGCTCTGGGAGGGGCAGAACGAGCCTCCGTCAGGCTCCCCGGCCAGGAGGTAAGGATGGTCACCGTCAGTGTTTCCCAGACCAGGCTGGGACTGTGCCCTCCCCGACCCCGGGACGCTGGTCCCCTGGCACGTGTGTGAACACACACACAGGGCGGCCTGACCTCCCCCCTGGACAGGGTTGGGAACACACACCCATCAAGGTGGTCTGTCCACGCCTCCTCTGGTCTCCGCACACGCGCGTGTGCCCCTCTGAAATGCTTATTGCCAAAGGCCAAGGGGGCATAGAGGCTCTCTAGCACTAAAGGGATTAGAAGACCAGTGGCCAGGAAGAGTAGAAGGGGGTTAAGGCAGGGCAGGTGATGCGGGCTTGTAGATGGGTGGGGTGAGGGGGAGAGAGGCTGGGGACAGGGCAGGTGGGACCAGCTTGAACCCTGGCCTGACTTTCAGACCTTCTCTTTGAAAAAATGACTGGGGGCGTCCGGGTAGGGCGGTCAGTTGAGCGTCTGACTTCAACTCAGATCACCATGTCAGGGTTTGTGAGTTCGAGCCCCGCACCGGGCTCTCTGCTGTCAGCACAGAGCCCGCTTCGGATCCTCTGTCCCCCTCTCTCTGTGCCCCTCCCTGACTCAGGCTCTCCCTCTTTCAAGAGTAAATAAACATTAAAAAGAATGCCGGGTCTGGTGATGGAGGCGGAGCCTGTGGGTGGAGGCGGGCACCTGAGCACAGCCGGAACCCCCTTTACTGTGTTCTCGAAGAAACAGGAAAGAGGCTCCGTGAGTTAGGGAGGGTCCTTCCCCAAGTGCTGGTTCTAGCATACTCCTTCCTCCCTGGAGTGCTTTTGGGACCCCGGGAAGACCCCATTCCTGAGCCCTCAAGCCCTTCTGGGGCACAGCTCTCCCCGAGCCCAGCCTGAGCCACAGCCCTGGTCACAGGCTGAGAACTGGCCGAGGGTCCAGGCCCCCCGGGCCGTGCACTCACAGTGCTGGCCAACACACACACACACATAACTGCATCACACACATGCACATGTATGTACACACACACAGTGCACACTCACGCTCCTAAATGCACCCACACCCTCGGAGACACCTACCCCACGTGTGTATGCACACACAACACAGGTTCCGTGTGCGTGTGGATATACAGGGGTGCTCGGTGCATACAAGCCGGTGCGACCCCGCCCCCAGGTGCAGGTTGGGAAGGACCAGGCTCATCCTTTACGCCCAGGTGCCTGGACCCCTGGGTGCGGTGATGCGTTTTAAGAGAACACAGTTCAGAAGAGCTTTCCGGAGCTCAGTTTGTGTCAGCTCGGCCCCGAGTCCGGCGCCAGGCAGCAGTCCCGGCGGGGCCTCTGGGGCCCGGGCAGCAGCCCCCACCCCAGGCCCTTTGGACGCTGAGGCTGCTTTCTGTTTGCCAGGCTCCCGCAAGACTGTTCCCACAACACGTTTGCCCCCGTGTGTTTACGCTCACGTCTGGGAGTTGCTGGTACGATAGGATTGATTTTTTGTGTTTTGAGGATGCTGGGGGTTCTGTGGTGAAAAGCACACAGATACACACACCCTGTGATAGGTTGTGTAAAACCCTAAGGGGGCTCCCGGGTGGCTCAGTCAGTCAAGCATTCGACTCTTGATTTCGGCTCAGGTCACGATCTCACGGTTCGTGAGTTTGAGCCCCGTGTCGGGCTCTGTGCTGACAGTGTAGAGCCTGCTTGGGATTCTCTTTCTGCCTCTCTCAATGCCCCTCCCCGCCTCAGAATAAATAAATAAGCTTAAAAATATTTTTTAAAAGCCCCAAAATAAGGGGTGCCTGGGTGGCTCAGTCGGTGAGCGTCCGACTTCGGCTCGGGTGGTGATCTTGCGGTTTGTGAGTTTGGGCCCCGCATCAGGCTCCGTGCTGACAGCTCAGAGCCTGGAGCCTGCCTCTGATTCTGTGTCTCCCTCTCTCTCTGCCCTGCCCCATTCATGCTCTCTCTCTTAAAAAATAAATAAAACATTAAAAAAAATTTTTTTTAAAAACCCCCAAATAAACTGTTCCTTCTGTGTGAACAAGTGCTTATTACCGAATGTTGCCCAGGGACAACCATGTGCATCAGCCTGGGTGTGACCGGATCTGGCTTGGACAGTGGGACCCCCTTAAGAAACTTCTGGAACTCAAGGGGGGCCTTGGGGTCCCAGGACCCACTGTCCTCGGGGAGCCTTTGAGCCCCTGGGTCCTGGAGGCACTTGCTGGGGGTTGAGGAAATAGTTTTAAAAATCGTAAAAAAAACTAAAAGCAGAATTTCTACCTTCAGGGATCAATCTTCCCGTCCTGATTTCCCTTCTTTCTCCCCCAAGTGGACGCTTGCCCTAAACCGTGGGATCCTGGCGCGTCCGTGGGTTGTGAGCAGGTGTGTGTGGGACAGTCCTCTGCACCCCCTCCTTCAGTGGCCTTGGGGGTGGGGCTGCGGGGCTGGGGGTGGGGCCGGTGGCCTCTGGAGCCCCTGCCTGGGCTGAGATGCGCTCACCTCCGTTACCTAGATCTCGAGACACAGCGAGGGCTCTGGTGTCGGATGGACCCGCGCGGGGGTCCCAGCTTCGCCACTCACCAGCCCTGACTTTCTACCCCTCACGTGCCGTCTCTGGTCTGTCCCTGGAAGGGGGACCGCCCACCCAGAGCGTGTCGGAAGCTGGCAAGTGTCTGTGTTGGGGGCAGGCTCAGCCCGCAGTGCGGACCTCAGCCAGGAGTGGCTGGCTGAGGCCGCCTGTCTTCTTAGAGGCTTGTCTGCGTCTGTGTCCTGCGTCCTCCCCGAGATGGCTCCAGGCTCCTTCATGACATCCTGCAGACACCGATGTTCTTCCTCCGTTGACCTTTACGACTCACACCTGACTGGGAACTGGCCGGCGGTGGACCCCAGACCCTGTGCGTCCCAGTCACCCCCGGCCCCTGCGCTGGGTGTTTGTGTTCGATCTGCCTGCCCTGCCGTGCCCCTGGAGAGCTCCCCCTCTGGGCCCTGCCCTCTTCTGGCTTCCCTCCCACACGCGCTTCGCTTCTCTGAACAAGCTGCCGATGTGTGAGGCAGGTGGGCTGAAAAGGCCCGGGCGTTCCTGTGACTCTCGGGGTTTGTGAGGGCCTGGCAGGGGCTGGGGAAGTACTGTGCCTGCACAGGGCGCCCTGGCCTCTGAACTGGGCCCTGGAAGGTGATCCGAGGGCGGAGGGGCTCCGAGGGCCACCCTGCAGCCTTGGACAGCCTCCACTGGGGATTCGGGTAGAGCAGCCAGCACGTGGGTCCCCCGTCTTGCTTTGAAATAGTCCCCGGGAAGAGCTTTTTGCCACCGCACTGTGGCCGACCACAGCTGGCCTGGTGTGGGCATAGTGCACCCGCACAGCGGGGTGACCTGGCTGGGTGCCCTGTCTGCTGAGCTGCTGTCAGGTACACAAGGCTGTGGTCTTCTGGCCCCTGGCCATCTGTGGCCCTCCTGTGGCACCTGGTCATGTGATTTCCTTGGTCCACTGGTGGGCAGGCCACGCTGGGCCTGAGTAGGGGCTGGCGGTACTCCTGGCTTCAGATTCCTGCTCCAGCAGGCAGGGCAGAAGGTGACCCCTCCGTCGTGCTGGAGACAGACCCACTCCTGTCTCTCATCAGTCTCCCTGCACGACCACAAGAACGCTTGCCCTGCCAGGACGTGACCTCCTGGCAAAGCTGTTGGGGTCAGACAGGGCGGTGTGGACAAGGGTCTGGTGAGCGGACTCGTCCTGTCCCTAAGAACGTGCCGCTCAACAGACCCACAGTTAGCACCTGGAAACACCGCCTCCCAGGGCAGTCAGCTTCCTTCTTCCCTCGCCCTACCTGGGATCCCTGTGACCGAGGGGATCAGGAATCCCCCAGCCCAGCCCGGCCCCCAGCGCCCCCAAAAGGGGTGACCCCCCCCCTCCAGTCGGCCGGGTTTGGCCACTGCCCTCTGGCCACGACCACTTTGCAAGGGGCCTTCTCTGTCTTCTGAATCCTGCCTTGACGCCTTTCTGACCTCCAAGGACTGGTGTCCCACCCTTGTGTCCTTTTGGTCCAGGGCCCGAGTGTTGCTTCCCACCGAGGGCAGTGCTGTCTTGTCTCGTGTTCACCCTGAATGCTACACGTCTTACGCAGGGGCCCCCAGGGCAGGGGCGACTGCGTGTCTGATACGAGAGCCCCCACTGGCCTTGCCGCGGCTTCCCCAAGCCGGCGTGGGCTGCTCTGAGCACCAAGGGGCAGGTGCTGCTGAGCCCCAGGGCCCTACGGCCGACCAAGTCCCTTGGCACTCACAGACTCTAAAACCATGTATTCCGGGCCTTTCCCGGCAGCCCCGGAAAGTCTCCAGGAGCCCCCAGGCCATCCTATGCTCTGATTCCTCAAGGAGCACTTTTCACAAGTTGGGGCAGGAGCCAGCCATCTGGGTGGGATTCCTCCAGGGAAGTGTGTTCCTTCAGCAGTGAAATTTCATCAGCAGTAATTAATTCTCTGTCGAGAAAGCCCACGGTTTTGTGCTGGAAGGGGAGAAAAAGCGTCTGAATCTTTGATCAAACAAGTCTGTGCTGAAGGCTGGATACAGTTAACTACTTTCTGTTGGTGTATGGCTGCCGGCCAAGGCAGGAGGCGGAGGGCACCCCCCCCGTTCCTTACCCCACCGCCTGGGGAGGGTGGGGACGTGGCCAGGGATGTTAGCCCTTCTGGCCTTGGCTGTCATGGGGGAAAGCTGAGAGCCCACAACGCGGGGCTTTAGGGGGAGGGGATAGGCGAAGGAGGGGATCTGTGGGCCTCGGGCCTCGGGAGGCTCTGTGACTCTGCACTGTCTCCTACTCCTTGTACCCAGCCATTTCCATCAAATTCTCTGTTGTGGTCTCAGGACGGATAGTAATCAGATCCTGGAGCCCAGCTCTCGTGAATCTGTATTGATTCTACGCTCTGGCTGTGTGTGTGTGTGTGTGTGTGTGTGTGTGTGTGTGTGTGTGTGTGT
>NW_026059209.1:0-11146 GCF_023721935.1 Panthera uncia | reverse complement strand
ACAGAGGGTCCCAGAGGCCCCCCTCCCCAGACACAGAGGGTCCCAGAGCCCTGGAGGCCCGCCTCCCCAGGTGACGTCCACTAGGAAGCTGCTTTTCCTCAACAGCTGGACCAGTTCTAAAGGACAAGGTACACGGGACGTGTCCAGGTACGTCCCTGACTCAGACCTTGTGACCGGCTGACCGGCTGGAAGCTTAGCCTCGCCCTAGAGAGGGTCTGATGACAAAATTAACTGGAAATGTGATTTCAGTGGCCTCGTCGAAAGGCCGCCAGGCATCAAACCTCCTTTTAGAGGAACGGCAGTGGGTTGTCTGCATGTGGACAGCGAGGTAGGCACGGAAGGCCCGTCCGGCCCCTGCACCGGCTGTGACCCGGCTCCTGGACCCCGAGAGTGCGCATGTGCGTTCCTGCCAGCTGCTCCATGCCCCACCCCTCCGGATGCGTCTTCCTGGCAGCCAGGGAGCGTTTCCCTGAGCCCAGCGCTGCTGTCTCTGTCCCGTCGGCCCGGGCACATCCCTGCCGTGAAGGGGGCTCGTTCTTGCCCACACCTCCCTGGCCGAGCTGACGCATCGCACCCGGGGCCAGCTTCTCGGGCGTGGCCCTGTGCACACACCCAAGGACCTGCCCTGGGGTTAATGGTCTGCCGTCCATCCGGAAATTCTAGATAATGTTTTAACCAGGCTCTGCTTTCTCCATCTCTGGGTCCCTCCGGTTCCGTGGCCGGTCTCCTGCCCCAGCCTGGGTCCTCTGAGCACCAGGGTGCCTGAGGCCCGGGGCCGGCTGACCCACCACAGCCCTGCGTGGCGTCTGTCTCCAGCATCTGCGAGGACTGACGGGGGGTTTGGAGAGGGCCCACGTGGGGTCGGGACAGACTGTACTCGGGAAGTTGTGGCCAGTCCTCCTGTCCCTGGCATAAACCCCCAGTTGGGCTGCAACCACTGTGAGGGAGATGGAAGTTCACGGGGCCGTGTGTCTCCTCCGCAGGATGAGGCCGTCCAGGAAAGGCAGGAGCCAGAGGGACCACAGGGGAGGCCGGGGTGCGGACGGATGGTGTTTCCAGAAAGGGTGTTTTCTTTCTTTCCACTGGAGGCCAGCAGCTGGAACCAGGAGGTGGGAGGCGGGTCTGGGAGGAGGGAGCCCAGGGTCCTGAGCTCAGCCCACAGTCCCCCTCCCGGTGACCCGGGACCCAGTGCTGGAGCAGGAAGCCGGAGGCTGGCAAAGCTGCGGGCACCTCTTTAGTGCACTGTGCCTGGGTTCCTGCCGCCGAGCCCCAGCCACGGGTGGGGTCTGGATGGTCCCCGTGGTTTATGGAACAGCCACACCCACAGCCGGCCCAGACCCAGGCCTGGGGCACCAGCCCCCACGTTCTCGTCCCAGCTCAGACATTCGTGTGTGGGCTTCCGGCAAAGCATTGCCACCCTGTGCCTCAGTGTCCCCCTCCGTGAAATGGGAGGGCGGCACTCCCACCGCCCAGGTTGGGGAGTCCACCCACATCAGCTTTTGGGCCAGTGTCCGGTGCCTACTGATGGCTGAGAGTCAGCTGTCGGCTGTGACAGCCCCGCTCTCCACTGTAAACTGTGGTTCTGGGCTCTCGTGCGGGCACCGAGGCTGGCTCAGGGGAGTGGACCCCGGGATGAGGTTCACCCGTAGAAATAGCGATGCTGAGTGCGGCTCACAGACGTGACAGGGTGTACGTGCAGGGTCCTAGGATGCGGGCGTCCTCAGTCCTTGTGGCCGTGGAGGGACCTGCCCCTTAGAAGTGGCCTTTGGGGGGGCGCCTGGGTGGCTCAGTCGGTTGAGCGTCCGACTGCGTCTCAGGTCATGATCTCACAGTTCACGAGTTCGAGCCTGGCGTTGGGCTCTGTGCTGACAGCTCAGAGCCTGGAACCTGCTTCTGCTTCTGTCTCCCTCTCTCTCTGCCCCTCCCCTGCTCAGGCTTGTGCTCTCTTGCTCTCTCTCTCAAAAATCAATAAATACTTTTAAAAAATAATAATTAAAAAAAAAAAAAAGTAAGTGGCCTGTTATGGCAGGCAGCGCAGGGCTTTGCCCCAGGCAGAGTCATCATACGCTTGTCCCTCAGCCGGACGGTGCCAGGACCACACATGCTCTGGTGGCCCCGCCAGCTCTGTGCCAGCCCTCGGTGGCACCTGGTGTCAGCCCATGATGGTTGGAAACAAAAAATAAATAAATAAACAGAAAGACCCTAGTGTTTCAGCCCCTGTGGTTTGCAGAGCCTGGGGCCCGGGTGCAGGGTCGATGCAGGGGTCAGTTAAAGCTCTGTGTCGAAAGGCCCTGAGCCCTGTCAATGGAGACCACTGTGCTGCTACTGAGATGGCTTGTCCAGCCCCAAGAATACTCCGGAATGTTGTGCTGCCCTGGCTTCACCTCATTGCTTTACAGCATCACCTGAAATTCGCCTCCTCCTTGGGATGTTTGTACTTGGCCCTTCCACGTGTTCCCCCCCCCCACCTCCTTCTCCAAGAAGAAGGGACCTTCTCTCCCCTCACCTACCGTGGGTCACTCCCTTAGTGACCGGGACAGCCCCCTGGGTGGGCAGCCCCACTGTTTGGAATGGCCGTGTGTGCAAAGTGACTCGGAAAGAAAACTCCAGTGTGACCTGAGGCTTCCAGACGCGGCCATCTGTGTATTCTGGACAGGTTTCCAGTTTGTCCCCTGGCTGGAAGGGCTGTGTCCGCTCCCTGCCTGACGGTCTCAGAGTGGACGGTGGCGGATGGGCCGAGCACCTCAGCGAGAGCCTGGGTGGGTGTCGCAGCAGGCTGGTGTGGGGAACCAGACCAACCCACTTGCCCTCAGAGGGCCCGGTGAGCCCACGGCCCTGCGGTGGAAATGGATTCCGCTGGGTTTCAGCCTTGGGGTCCCTTCTGCATCGCAGGGGTGTCCGAGTGACTTCTCGCCAGCAGAGCCAGCTTGTGATCTTCTCCCCAGACCCAGGCGTGGTCCTTTCCCCCAGATGCTCGAGGGCGCCTGAGCCCACAGGCTGAGGAGTCAGATTTTTGTGACCATCAGCGTCCAATGCGCTCTGGCGCTGGCAGGAGCCGATGACGTCCCTCCAGCCGGCTCCGAGCACTGCTGGACGGCGCCACTAGGTGGCACCAGTGACCACGGCAAAGGGACGGTGCATCCTTCGGGGACGCAGGCTGCGGGTGCCGGGATTTTGTCCTGTAGCAAACAAGTGGGGGCGTCGTTGGTGGAAGAGCCCCCCCCTCCCCAGCCGTTGCCTCTTTGCTGTTGGCAGGTGGTGTCATAGGTGGTACTGGGACTGGATTGTGAAACCCCCAAATCAGTCTCGGAAACGGTTTTGGGGCCTTTGAGGAAAATGTGGAGCCGCCGGTGTCACAGCTCGTGGCGTGCTCCGGGTTACACGCGCACTGCTAGTACCGCGTGGTGTTCTGACTTCGGGGTAGGGAGGTGTGTGTGCTCGTTACTTCCTACCTGCTCGTGGTGAGTGTCTGTTGAGGTCGATGAGGAAGAATGGTTTCTTCTCGGAAACCCTGGCGGAATAATAACGTATCGGCCCGCACAGGCCGGGTTATGCTCAGTGGGTGAGGTTCCGCAACAGGTGTGTGTATTTGTGACTCACGCCGCCTGGCGGGTCAGCCGGGGCGACCCTGCATTTCTGTCCCCGGGGCCCAGGCTCCTGGCCCGCCCGCCCGCGGGCTGCCGGCCGGAGGGACAGGGACGAGCGAGGGTGGTGCAGTGCACACCGGCTGGGAAAACTCCCATCGGAGAGGACACGCCTCCCCTGCCTTCCCATTGGCAGGCTGGTCACGTGACCGGGCGGCGGGGGCGGTCCTACCCTGGGCCGGGAGGGGGGGGGGGGGGGGGGGGGGGGGGGGGGAGGGGTCCGAAGACGGTGGCTGTGGTCTTCGCTAAGGGGGAGTGAGGCCCTGGTGGGCGGTAGCGGACCCTCGCTGCTGGTCAGCAAAAGGGACCACGGGCTGCACGCGATGGTCGCTAGGCCCTGTTGGGGAGCGATGCCACGCAAGTCCCTTCCTCTCCAAAGCCACCCGCAGAGTGAGCTTGGGACCCAGGGAGCGGGGGCTTCCAGGGGGCTTCCGTTGGGTCCCTTCTCTTAGGTCCAGGAAGGAGGCGTGCCGTCCTGAACACCCCAGGGGCCCCCGTTGCTCTACATAACCCCCTGTCCCCCCCCCCCCCCCCCGACAGAAACACACTTGCGCAGGCACGCACGCACACACACACACACACACACACGCATGCACACCTCACCGTCTGGGCCTCATTTGCGCGTTCATCCCGCCCCTGCATGGTTAGCATGGAGCCTGCGTAACAGGTGGCGTTGCTCTCTCGCTAGGCAGACAAGCCCTGCATTTGACGTGTCCGGTAACAGGGCGAGGGAGGTATTAGAACAATATTTGAGATTCTTAATAATGTTTTAGTGATAGGTAACTATCCAGAGGAGGGAACTGCGGCTCAGAGGACTTGGTAACCTGCCCCAGATCTCCCCAGTCGTGCGAGGGGGCGTGCTGGATTTAAAACCCTCCTCCGTTCCCTCCCTTGGATGCTGCATGTGGTCAGGGGTCCCGTGAGCCGCGTCCTGGGATGCCGGTGTGGGGAGCAGGATGGATGGGTAGATGGACACGGCGTTGGAGGGACTTCCGGGCACTTTCCAGGGTTGTCAGTCAGCACAGACTCCTGCAGGCTGCGGAAGCTTGGAAGTCTCTAGATTCACTCTTGTTCCCACTGCTGGACTTTGGCTGCTGCAGCTCCTGTGGGTCCTCTAGGGAGACAGGGAGCTTGTGGCTCTGCAGCAGCTGATGGGCGGACGGTGACTCGAAGTGTTCCAAGTCCTCCTCCTCCTAAGCGAGCATCTGCCCCACTCTAGAAGCACACGGAGAACGTGTGTTCGCAGCCCTTCCGTATTTTGAAAATGGCCTCCCACCTCCCCTGGGTCTCCTGTCCTCCAGAGCTGTCTTCTTCTGGGCCTTAGAGGAAACCAGTCCACGCTGATGAATTTGAGCACCTGTTCCCAAAGTGTGGTCCCTGGACCAGCGGCATCAACCCCACCCAGGAACTTACTAGAAATGCAAGGCGGCTGTTCCCACCCAGGCCCCCCGGCATGCTGGTCTGCATCTGAGCTCCAGGGATGCTGTTTTGTGCTCATCTGTGTCCTAATAGCCTCTGGGGATGCTGGTGACGGTTCCTGCTGAGACCCACTGAGCCAGAGGCAGGTGGTCTATTACTGTTACTATTGTGATAATAAATGTTTAGTAACAAGGCTTCTCCAAACACAAAAGGAGAATGAGCTGATTTGTAACATTTGCCAGTTCCCGTGGTGTAAATCCTCCCTCCACAGCTGGTGGAATTGGGGCCACCCACGTGCCGTCAGGTGTCACAAAAAGTTCCTGAAAGTACAAACGAATTCCAGTGCCCTGTGACAGAGGGGACCCCAAAGTAGCCCCAGAGACAATCCGGAGGAGAATTCGGGCCCCAGTGCAGTCTGGGACGGGATTCCGAGGGCTGTGTCCCCGGGGGACACCTGGCTGCTGCTTGTTCGGGCACTTTATCTGGGGGTACTCAAGCCTTTGTGTTTCCGCTGCAGATTCCTGCATGTGTCCCCCACCCACAGACCTCTCGGGACCCCCAAGTTGAGCAACACAAGGGTCTGTCTCCTGTTTGAGGCGGGGAGCCCCAGACTCCGGGTTTGATCCCCCCAGACCACCTCGGCACCCACCCTGCCTTCTCAGTGTGCCACTGAGTTCTTGGGGCGCGTGTGCTCGACGTGAGCATGGGGCACGGATGTGCAGAGACAGGGAGCCAGTGTGGCTGGGGCCTCCCCTCTGCCCTCTGCTGGGGTCGGGACAGAATCCGGGAGGCGCCCACCTCCCTCACCGGGGCTGCCTCTTCCTCACTGTGGAGTGGGCTTTAGGGGAAACACGCCCGTCTGATGCCTGTGAGGGTAGGAAGGACAAAGGCTGGGCAAGGGACAGGCCCAGACAGGGGCAGGAGGGGGCGTGTGTGATCTGAGCAGGATCTCCAGTATGTTTACCCTCTCACCCCTCGGGGGCTCCAGGCCTCCCCTTTCCCTCCTGGGGGACTCTTCTCACAAAGGAGACACAGAGAGAGAGAAAGGGGGAACAGTCCTGCAGAGGTGGTGGAGAGTCTGAGGGAGGAGGGCAGGGGCCGGCCTGGAGCCCGGCTCTGGGAGGGGCAGAACGAGCCTCCGTCAGGCTCCCCGGCCAGGAGGTAAGGATGGTCACCGTCAGTGTTTCCCAGACCAGGCTGGGACTGTGCCCTCCCCGACCCCGGGACGCTGGTCCCCTGGCACGTGTGTGAACACACACACAGGGCGGCCTGACCTCCCCCCTGGACAGGGTTGGGAACACACACCCATCAAGGTGGTCTGTCCACGCCTCCTCTGGTCTCCGCACACGCGCGTGTGCCCCTCTGAAATGCTTATTGCCAAAGGCCAAGGGGGCATAGAGGCTCTCTAGCACTAAAGGGATTAGAAGACCAGTGGCCAGGAAGAGTAGAAGGGGGTTAAGGCAGGGCAGGTGATGCGGGCTTGTAGATGGGTGGGGTGAGGGGGAGAGAGGCTGGGGACAGGGCAGGTGGGACCAGCTTGAACCCTGGCCTGACTTTCAGACCTTCTCTTTGAAAAAATGACTGGGGGCGTCCGGGTAGGGCGGTCAGTTGAGCGTCTGACTTCAACTCAGATCACCATGTCAGGGTTTGTGAGTTCGAGCCCCGCACCGGGCTCTCTGCTGTCAGCACAGAGCCCGCTTCGGATCCTCTGTCCCCCTCTCTCTGTGCCCCTCCCTGACTCAGGCTCTCCCTCTTTCAAGAGTAAATAAACATTAAAAAGAATGCCGGGTCTGGTGATGGAGGCGGAGCCTGTGGGTGGAGGCGGGCACCTGAGCACAGCCGGAACCCCCTTTACTGTGTTCTCGAAGAAACAGGAAAGAGGCTCCGTGAGTTAGGGAGGGTCCTTCCCCAAGTGCTGGTTCTAGCATACTCCTTCCTCCCTGGAGTGCTTTTGGGACCCCGGGAAGACCCCATTCCTGAGCCCTCAAGCCCTTCTGGGGCACAGCTCTCCCCGAGCCCAGCCTGAGCCACAGCCCTGGTCACAGGCTGAGAACTGGCCGAGGGTCCAGGCCCCCCGGGCCGTGCACTCACAGTGCTGGCCAACACACACACACACATAACTGCATCACACACATGCACATGTATGTACACACACACAGTGCACACTCACGCTCCTAAATGCACCCACACCCTCGGAGACACCTACCCCACGTGTGTATGCACACACAACACAGGTTCCGTGTGCGTGTGGATATACAGGGGTGCTCGGTGCATACAAGCCGGTGCGACCCCGCCCCCAGGTGCAGGTTGGGAAGGACCAGGCTCATCCTTTACGCCCAGGTGCCTGGACCCCTGGGTGCGGTGATGCGTTTTAAGAGAACACAGTTCAGAAGAGCTTTCCGGAGCTCAGTTTGTGTCAGCTCGGCCCCGAGTCCGGCGCCAGGCAGCAGTCCCGGCGGGGCCTCTGGGGCCCGGGCAGCAGCCCCCACCCCAGGCCCTTTGGACGCTGAGGCTGCTTTCTGTTTGCCAGGCTCCCGCAAGACTGTTCCCACAACACGTTTGCCCCCGTGTGTTTACGCTCACGTCTGGGAGTTGCTGGTACGATAGGATTGATTTTTTGTGTTTTGAGGATGCTGGGGGTTCTGTGGTGAAAAGCACACAGATACACACACCCTGTGATAGGTTGTGTAAAACCCTAAGGGGGCTCCCGGGTGGCTCAGTCAGTCAAGCATTCGACTCTTGATTTCGGCTCAGGTCACGATCTCACGGTTCGTGAGTTTGAGCCCCGTGTCGGGCTCTGTGCTGACAGTGTAGAGCCTGCTTGGGATTCTCTTTCTGCCTCTCTCAATGCCCCTCCCCGCCTCAGAATAAATAAATAAGCTTAAAAATATTTTTTAAAAGCCCCAAAATAAGGGGTGCCTGGGTGGCTCAGTCGGTGAGCGTCCGACTTCGGCTCGGGTGGTGATCTTGCGGTTTGTGAGTTTGGGCCCCGCATCAGGCTCCGTGCTGACAGCTCAGAGCCTGGAGCCTGCCTCTGATTCTGTGTCTCCCTCTCTCTCTGCCCTGCCCCATTCATGCTCTCTCTCTTAAAAAATAAATAAAACATTAAAAAAAATTTTTTTTAAAAACCCCCAAATAAACTGTTCCTTCTGTGTGAACAAGTGCTTATTACCGAATGTTGCCCAGGGACAACCATGTGCATCAGCCTGGGTGTGACCGGATCTGGCTTGGACAGTGGGACCCCCTTAAGAAACTTCTGGAACTCAAGGGGGGCCTTGGGGTCCCAGGACCCACTGTCCTCGGGGAGCCTTTGAGCCCCTGGGTCCTGGAGGCACTTGCTGGGGGTTGAGGAAATAGTTTTAAAAATCGTAAAAAAAACTAAAAGCAGAATTTCTACCTTCAGGGATCAATCTTCCCGTCCTGATTTCCCTTCTTTCTCCCCCAAGTGGACGCTTGCCCTAAACCGTGGGATCCTGGCGCGTCCGTGGGTTGTGAGCAGGTGTGTGTGGGACAGTCCTCTGCACCCCCTCCTTCAGTGGCCTTGGGGGTGGGGCTGCGGGGCTGGGGGTGGGGCCGGTGGCCTCTGGAGCCCCTGCCTGGGCTGAGATGCGCTCACCTCCGTTACCTAGATCTCGAGACACAGCGAGGGCTCTGGTGTCGGATGGACCCGCGCGGGGGTCCCAGCTTCGCCACTCACCAGCCCTGACTTTCTACCCCTCACGTGCCGTCTCTGGTCTGTCCCTGGAAGGGGGACCGCCCACCCAGAGCGTGTCGGAAGCTGGCAAGTGTCTGTGTTGGGGGCAGGCTCAGCCCGCAGTGCGGACCTCAGCCAGGAGTGGCTGGCTGAGGCCGCCTGTCTTCTTAGAGGCTTGTCTGCGTCTGTGTCCTGCGTCCTCCCCGAGATGGCTCCAGGCTCCTTCATGACATCCTGCAGACACCGATGTTCTTCCTCCGTTGACCTTTACGACTCACACCTGACTGGGAACTGGCCGGCGGTGGACCCCAGACCCTGTGCGTCCCAGTCACCCCCGGCCCCTGCGCTGGGTGTTTGTGTTCGATCTGCCTGCCCTGCCGTGCCCCTGGAGAGCTCCCCCTCTGGGCCCTGCCCTCTTCTGGCTTCCCTCCCACACGCGCTTCGCTTCTCTGAACAAGCTGCCGATGTGTGAGGCAGGTGGGCTGAAAAGGCCCGGGCGTTCCTGTGACTCTCGGGGTTTGTGAGGGCCTGGCAGGGGCTGGGGAAGTACTGTGCCTGCACAGGGCGCCCTGGCCTCTGAACTGGGCCCTGGAAGGTGATCCGAGGGCGGAGGGGCTCCGAGGGCCACCCTGCAGCCTTGGACAGCCTCCACTGGGGATTCGGGTAGAGCAGCCAGCACGTGGGTCCCCCGTCTTGCTTTGAAATAGTCCCCGGGAAGAGCTTTTTGCCACCGCACTGTGGCCGACCACAGCTGGCCTGGTGTGGGCATAGTGCACCCGCACAGCGGGGTGACCTGGCTGGGTGCCCTGTCTGCTGAGCTGCTGTCAGGTACACAAGGCTGTGGTCTTCTGGCCCCTGGCCATCTGTGGCCCTCCTGTGGCACCTGGTCATGTGATTTCCTTGGTCCACTGGTGGGCAGGCCACGCTGGGCCTGAGTAGGGGCTGGCGGTACTCCTGGCTTCAGATTCCTGCTCCAGCAGGCAGGGCAGAAGGTGACCCCTCCGTCGTGCTGGAGACAGACCCACTCCTGTCTCTCATCAGTCTCCCTGCACGACCACAAGAACGCTTGCCCTGCCAGGACGTGACCTCCTGGCAAAGCTGTTGGGGTCAGACAGGGCGGTGTGGACAAGGGTCTGGTGAGCGGACTCGTCCTGTCCCTAAGAACGTGCCGCTCAACAGACCCACAGTTAGCACCTGGAAACACCGCCTCCCAGGGCAGTCAGCTTCCTTCTTCCCTCGCCCTACCTGGGATCCCTGTGACCGAGGGGATCAGGAATCCCCCAGCCCAGCCCGGCCCCCAGCGCCCCCAAAAGGGGTGACCCCCCCCCTCCAGTCGGCCGGGTTTGGCCACTGCCCTCTGGCCACGACCACTTTGCAAGGGGCCTTCTCTGTCTTCTGAATCCTGCCTTGACGCCTTTCTGACCTCCAAGGACTGGTGTCCCACCCTTGTGTCCTTTTGGTCCAGGGCCCGAGTGTTGCTTCCCACCGAGGGCAGTGCTGTCTTGTCTCGTGTTCACCCTGAATGCTACACGTCTTACGCAGGGGCCCCCAGGGCAGGGGCGACTGCGTGTCTGATACGAGAGCCCCCACTGGCCTTGCCGCGGCTTCCCCAAGCCGGCGTGGGCTGCTCTGAGCACCAAGAGGCAGGTGCTGCTGAGCCCCAGGGCCCTACGGCCGACCAAGTCCCTTGGCACTCACAGACTCTAAAACCATGTATTCCGGGCCTTTCCCGGCAGCCCCGGAAAGTCTCCAGGAGCCCCCAGGCCATCCTATGCTCTGATTCCTCAAGGAGCACTTTTCACAAGTTGGGGCAGGAGCCAGCCATCTGGGTGGGATTCCTCCAGGGAAGTGTGTTCCTTCAGCAGTGAAATTTCATCAGCAGTAATTAATTCTCTGTCGAGAAAGCCCACGGTTTTGTGCTGGAAGGGGAGAAAAAGCGTCTGAATCTTTGATCAAACAAGTCTGTGCTGAAGGCTGGATACAGTTAACTACTTTCTGTTGGTGTATGGCTGCCGGCCAAGGCAGGAGGCGGAGGGCACCCCCCCCGTTCCTTACCCCACCGCCTGGGGAGGGTGGGGACGTGGCCAGGGATGTTAGCCCTTCTGGCCTTGGCTGTCATGGGGGAAAGCTGAGAGCCCACAACGCGGGGCTTTAGGGGGAGGGGATAGGCGAAGGAGGGGATCTGTGGGCCTCGGGCCTCGGGAGGCTCTGTGACTCTGCACTGTCTCCTACTCCTTGTACCCAGCCATTTCCATCAAATTCTCTGTTGTGGTCTCAGGACGGATAGTAATCAGATCCTGGAGCCCAGCTCTCGTGAATCTGTATTGATTCTACGCTCTGGCTGTGTGTGTGTGTGTGTGTGTGTGTGTGTGTGTGTGTGTGTGTGTGT
>NW_026059208.1:0-11153 GCF_023721935.1 Panthera uncia | reverse complement strand
TATATGTATTGTTACCTCACCTCACATAGTTTTTATCAGGACCAAATGCATATGAGAATGCATCGGAAACCATGAGGCACAGTATAAATGAATGTGAGGGTTATATAACACATATGCCCAGTGATCCTGGCTCTTTCTTCAGGTGTCACCTCCTCCAGGAAGTCTTGTACTAAAGGCAAGTATTTACTAACTGTAAATACAAACTAGGATGGGTTCCTGAGTCACATGGGTGTGGAGGAGAGAAAAGAAGGTCAAGAGGAAAACTCATTTGCCTCATTCAACTTCTCACCTTGTCCAGGAACCCAGATGCAAGGGCACACATAGCCAAGTGGCAAAATCAGGATTTGCATCCAGGATCTCTGACAACAGAGTGAGCAGCCTTAACCTCTAGAATTTGCTGGCAATAAATTTAGTTATATTATCATTGAGACAAAAGCACATCACCTAAAAATTCCTGGAGAGAACAGACCTTTGAGGATACCTCTCTGCACCTCCTCCCATCACCCCCATTAGAGAAACATGGATTTACCAGAGTCCCTCTGAAGTGTGCTATGGGCTGTAAGCCCCCTTCTCTGCCCCCTTCACACCATCCCCCCAGTGGTGATGTGGTGGCTCCAAGATGACAACAGTGTGGGATGAAAACCTCCTGCCATGGGATCGTGTGAGCTAGGGATGAACTGACTCCATGGAGGATTAAGGATGGAGATGCTAGCTAGGAAGTGGCTAAGCATCAGCAGGAATACTAAAGAGGCTCCCGCAATGGGGACACTCCCTGGTAGCCTCACCACAGCCAATCTTCCCTCCACTGACTGCAAGTTTATGGGGATATGGGTTCCCTGGGCAAAGGCAATACTTCCTGCAACTAGTAACCTAAGGAACTCAGTCATTCCACAAACATTTACCGAACAGCTACTGTATTCCAGGGCTAAATGGTTGGGCATATTGACATTAGGACACTATATTGACTTGAGGACACTATAGAGCAGTAAAGCAATGTGTCCAAAGTCACAGCTGACACCTGGCCAGGTGAGGAGGTGAACTCAGGTTTTATAAGTGCAAGTGCTGTGTCTTAGCTGATAAGCTCTACTGTCCTCAAGGAGCTTACAGCCTATTGGGGTAGCTGGCACTTTTAAACAAATAATCGCAGTGGGTTGGAAAAGAGCTGGAAGAGGTGCATGGTAAGGCAGCCCTCCACAAACCTGTTCTCTCCCCTGCACTCTCTTGTTGGTGCCTACGTGGCAGAGACCAGATCTTACCCATCTTGGTTCTCCTTGCACCAGTCAGGTGCTTGGTAAATATTTGCTGGTTTAGTTCGATTTGAATGAGATATAATGACTCTTTCAGATGGCTAATGATTTCTCTCGAGTGTGGATTACAAGCCCTCAGGGTATGTTATTGTTTCTGAAGTTGGAGCCAGAAATGACAGTCTCTGTTTAAGGATGTAAGAATGCTCAAAATAGGAACGATGTTTGTTGCAGGCAAATTTGCTAGATGTGCGCTCTTTTGGTTTCTGGGTCATTTACAACTGGCTACCTTGGACTTTGGTACATTCCAAAAAGCTCCCGGCTGTTCTGTTTCCCTGAGTCATGAATTGAAAATGCAAAATAAGAAGGCAGATCTTATCTTCGCAATGAAAACACGCTACATTTCATCTGTAATCGCTTGCTCTGCGCCAATCTGACCCCTCCCCCAACTCTATGCTCCTCCTGCCTCTGCTTGGTCACACTCAGGGGAAGGGAGATCACCACCATTCATTCCATCTTTGGGAATGTCTAAGCCTCAGGAAGGATCTTCTTACTAAGTGAAAGCTGCCTGTCTCGAGCTTTCTCCCACTTGTCCTGCCTGCCCAACCCAGGGCCATGCAAGGCCCCATCAGCTTCCTTTGCCTCAAGACAGTCTCTTATATAGTTGCCAAGATATATGGCTGGTTCCCCACAATCAGTAAGCATCAGTGGGAAACTGCCGTGAGTGGGGCAACAAGAGAGGCGAGTCTCCTCCTTGCACTAGACCCTGATGTACAGATTGGATTCACGTGGTGAGAAGCAGAACCAGGAGAGCAGGCCATCGGAGAAAGCCTTGAAAGAGGACATGAGCCCAGGATTAGGAGATCTGGGTTTGAAGCACATTATTCCACTTACAAGCCCTCTTACGACATCTCTGCTCACAGGAAGGAGACGTCAAAGTGACACATAGCCTAAATATGCTGGGTCACCAAGAAACACCAGTCTAACGTCCAGAAAGCCATGACAACCTATTTAAATTAAAAAAAAAATTTTTTTTTACATTTACTCATTTTTGAGAGACACAGAGAGACAGAGCACAAGTGGGTGAGGGGCAGGGAGAGAGGGAGACACAGAATCGGAAGCAGGCTCCAGGCTCTGAGCTGACAACACAGAACCCGACACGGGGCTCAAACTCACAAACCGTGATATCATGACCTGAGCCGAAGCGGACGCTTAACCAGCTGAGCCACCCAGGCACCCCAACCCATTTAAATTTTTACTGAGGTCTCTAAGTGGCAACATGGAGAGACTTAATTGGCTGAATCATAGCAAAATCCTTCTTTGCCTAGGTATCTCCCCAAAGTTGGCTGTGCTTTGATAGCTGGACACTTTCTCCCATCTAGAAGCTCCTTTGTTCCCAAACCTGTAAACCAAAGTGTGATGGGGAAGATGGCCAGTAGAAGAAAACTGAACTCTTGATTCCCTGTACCCTTTCTTGCTCTTGCCTTTAACTGAGTTGCTCATGTTTACTCTGTTCTTCCAAGAGTTGTTTAAAAAGTTTTCAAAGGCATATAAGATGCATGTTTCAGTGGGAAAAGACTGGGCTCGTAAGGCAGTGTTTACTCCCTTAAGCAAGTTAGTACTGTTGTCTCCTCCTACTCCTCCTACTTCTCACACTGCAGGAGCCAGTAGGGGCTTGAGGTGGAGAGGGAAAGGGGAACACACACAACCAAGTCTGGGTTCAAATTCAGCTCCACCATTTGCTACCTATGTGATCCCGGGCAAGTCATTTAACCTCTCTGAGCCTCAGTTTCATCATCTGCAAAACAGGACGGCATTACTACCAAGGCTTTGGAAAGATTAAATGGAAGGTGTCCAGTATGTGCCTGGAAACAATATATCCCTTCCAAATCACGTGTGCTAGGGTCTCTGGGAGGTGTTCACATGTCCCAGACTGAGCCCATTCCCTGGGAAAGTTCGTGGTGCAGCAGGGGAGAAAAGACAGGCATAGCAATACACCTAATAGGAAGTAGAGCCTGCTGAGAGGGTGGCACAGGGCTGTGAGGGAGACAAGGATAGGCTGGGCCCAGAAGGCTCCCTGGAAAGACGGAGTGTCGGTGGGTTACTGCTGGATGGCCGGGTTTGGACGTAAAGGGAAACCCAGGAAAGGAAAGTGTGGCGCCTGTACTGGGAAAGAGAACTGCAACACTGAATGTGTAGGTGGTCAGGCTGGGAAGTGGATGGAAGGTGGGTAGTTGTCTGAATAAGGACTAACTTTCTGGTCTCAGAGCTCGAGCTGCAAACAGGTCCTCCAAATGGACTTTCACACAGGCTCACAAACAAAAAGCAGTACAGAAAGCTTTAATGTTGTCTCCTGCTCCCCCAAGACCATGTGGGAAGAGAGAGAAGGATTGCAAGGTGGGTAGGGGGTGGTCACAGTTTCTCACTCCTCTGGGCAGGTTTGGTGCCTATGACTCCAATAGAAGATGAAGATATTCTGACAGCCTGTGGTCCCCGAAGAAACTGGGTCCCTCTGCGTCCTCTCACTTGCCCAGAAGCAGGAGCAGGTGTGGGTATTATTGCCGCAGGCCTCTTACGTGGATGATCATCAGCACTTCTCATTTCTGAGGCCAACTGGGTGTGGCTGTAACTTTTATTCGGAGTCAGGCCTGGACTGTTTAGTCAGGAGTGACCGTCAGTTCTTGAAAAATGTATAACTATAACCTGTCACACTTTTACCATTTCAAGCATAGCATTGGTGCCTACATATGAACTGCTGATGGCATCTGTCGTCTTTATTTAAAGCCTACCTGCTTCAACCACTTTAGGATACTGTTATCTGTTTATGGGCTCCAGGTCCCCCCAAAAGAATTTTCCCCAGGACTCTTACCAAGATGTATGAATGCCAGGTTCAGGCAGCTGGAGGGTCTTTCTGTAGGTTCAGGAGGTGTGTGAGATGTAGGGTGGGAACTAAAAGGCCCAGGAAGAAGATAGCTGGAGCAGAAAGACCATTGTGGAGAGTGCTGGGGATACCATAATTACTCAGAGGAAAGGCAAGGGGCTGGACCAGGCATGAGGCAAAGGAGAGGACAGACTCAAGAAATAAAGTCAAAGGCAGACTGTGACCCTCAAGAAGTGAGATGGTAAGCCACAGGTAAGTGACGAGGTAGGCTACCTCTTCCATATCAGTGAGATGAAGGAGTTCCTTCCCAGTGGGTTGTGTTTTCTCTGTGCAAGAGGAGAGCTAGTTCTCCTGGGGTAAGATGCTAGAGGAGAGGTGGGGAGAGGTGAGAGGCATGGGGAGGAAGGATGGAGACCACAGGGCCAGGAGCAGGCATTCAGAACTCTAGCAGGAGTGGCTCTGCCTCTTCACATCCTCCACTCCCCAAGTCTCCCAGTACAAGACAAGTGCTTTGTACCAATTACAGATTGGACCACAGGGGAGGGCCTGCTTGTTCCGGGGTCCTTAGAAGGCACAACCAACGGACATGATGACGGCCCTCTGAAAACTGGCAAGCTGGCCTCAGGAGGTTGTTGGAAAATGATGGATGCGGAATACCCAGTGAAGGAGCAAGCATGTGCTCAGTGTCAATTCACTGTTTCCTTCCTTTTCCCCAGTTTTTAAGGCATTTCCAACTTTAGAATGCTCAAGCTGGAAAGGATCATCATGTGGTCAAACCCTCACATTTGCCACAGGAAAAAGAGGCAAGTATAAAATGGAATGATGGGTGCTCCAACAGAACCGGCAGGGTCATATGGGAACACTAGCGAAGGACACTTAATCCAGCTCAGGGTGGGAGCAAACTCCCTAGGATGCTCCCCCCCCCCCCCCCCGCCGGGCCCACTGTCACCGCCCCCCCTCCACACCAGGCCCTGGCTGTCTTCTGTGTCCCTCCCCCTCATGCAGGCACACGCCCACACTGGCTTCGAGCCCTGGCTGCCCTGGGAATGGTCTTACAGGGTGGAAAGCTCTTAGGATACTTTACTAGGACTAGAATATCATTGTGGAAAATCTCCCCAGGCTCCAACCGCTGACTCATCCCTTGAGCCTTGTCCAGGAAATCAGTCTCCAAGATTGCACAAACTCACATGCAGAACAGCTATCAATATGTTCACATTTGTATCCATGTCAATCTCCTTCCCTTATTCCTTGATATAATGAGTTATCTAATTATGGTGACATCTGTTGAGGAGGAATCTAGCTTCCCGCTCCCTGCTCAGAACCCAGTACAGGGCTCTTTTTGGGGGAGATCACATGCTTCAGAGTTTGTGGGGGAGAGGCAGAACCCCAAAAGGAATCAGCCATGGCTGCCACATGACTTTTGCTATCCTCAGCAGCCAGCTCCTCTCTATCCCCAGCAGGGTCTCAGGGGTGGGCAGACATGCAGATTGAGCTGATAGAGCCACAGGCTACCTGCCCACAGGTCTCTGTCCTCCCAGCCCGGCTGATTGAGAAGTCAACAGGGAAGGCAGAAGAGCATGTGCTGGTTGCCTTACCTTTGTCTAATAATTAGCACAGTTGCTTTCTTTTAACCCAGAAATGAGTTTACACTGGTTAACCGCTATGTGACCTGGAAACTAATGTGTCTACAATTCCTCCTTTCATGTGTCAGCATTACTCAAAGTTGGATTGTAAGTCTTGGCCAACAATCATTCATTCATTCACTCATTCATTCAACAAATATTTGTTGAGCACCTACTAGACACTAAGAGGCTCTGAGATAAATAAGCACAGTCTTTGGAGAATTTAACATTTAGTGATGCAAATCATAGCCACACAGGAAGATGATGCCTAAGAGTTGAAGAGGGTGCTGAGAGAGACTTAAAAGAAGAGGCCATCTCGTCCAGGGCTCCCCCTTTGCCATTACCCCAAGGTGTCTTTAGAAACCACAGAATCTTTACCTCTCATGCAGAAGACTCACAGTGGCACCCCCCAACATGCCAAACCACAGATTCAGTAGGGTCAATGACACCCCAGTGAACTTGGATTCATTTTGTTCATGCTTCTCATTGTTCTTTTTCTCAGGAGAATTCTGAGCAGGTTTGATTCATGTTTCCAAGCTTCCTGTGTCTTCAGGGTAAATGTGACTGCTGTACATACTTCTGACAGAATTTCTTTTCTTGATATGTTAGTCCTAATTAAAGTGAGGGAACAGAGGATCCACCTCTTACACAGCCCTCACTAGTTTGATAAGATCTTCCACTATGCCCTAGTACTCAGTGTCCTTTGGAAGCATTTTTTTCAATTAAAAAAATTGCTTCCACTCATTTTTCTAGGAAATTCCTAATGGTGTAGTCACTAAAAAGCAAAGCTCTTGAGAATCTAATGATCCCAATAATAGAACTGGAGGGCTAGATAGGACCTTCAAGATCATGTAATCAATTCTCTTCATTTTGTGGATTAGAAAATCAAGGCAGAGAGTTGGGTTTTGAGAACACATATGGCAGGCTTTGCCCTGTGCTCCTTCTGTACTCAGATTCGTAGGTTCCTGCCATTACCCACCTAGTTTGTTTTCCCCTTTACAGATCAAAGTATCTTTAAATATAAATAATACTTTTTTTTTACATCATCAGAGTTAAATTATATTTTACAGGTTGTATTCACTCACTTACTCAATTATTACAGATTCATTCTATAAATACTTTTTGAGCACATACTATGGGAGTGCATTTTGTTATTCACTGAGGAAGACCAAAAGTGAGTAAGACTCTCAATGGCTCAAATTTTATTATAGGAGATAAGACATGGACACAAATACCTTTAATATAATAGCAATAATAATAATAGCCATTGTTTACACAGAGCTCATTCTACTCCAGGCACTTCTCTTAGCTTATCATGAATATTAACTCATTAAATCTTTACAGTGACCTTAGGAGACAGGTATTATTATTATTATCCCCATTTTTACCAGTGAGGAAATAGGGGCCCAGGAAGGCGAGAGAACTTTCCCAAGGCCAAAGAGCTAGCAAGTGGCAGAGCTGTGGTTTGAATCCAGACAAGCTGATTCTAAAATTAAAAAAAAAACCAAACAACCAAACAATCACCGCAATTAGAAGGGAATATTTGAAGAAGCATGAGAGCCCCAAGAGGAAAGATCCCTTCCAAGTGACAAGATTGGGGAAGAGCTTCATGGAAGAAGCGGCACTTGAGGGGGGTTGCCAGATTTAGCAAATCAACATATTGTGCCAACTTGGTGTGGAGGTGGACACAGGAGGTATTGCATCAGGGCAACGTGAAAACTTGCAAAAGAGGGACGTTCTTAGAAGCAGTGGTCCAACTGGTCTCCTTAACCCTGAAGACTCTCCCACTCCTTCCAATCCTCTTTCCCATTTCATCTGAAAAAAGTGATGATCATGTCATTCTCTACTTAAGACCTTTTACTGCTTCCCCAGTGCCCTCAGGATTCGGTTCTGACTCCTTTACCTGAGATTTGCCCCTCCCTCATTTATTCACATCCATTTGCTCATTCATTCCGTTTCTCAACCTTATTGCAGATAAACTTCCATCACCATAACAACCGACTGCTCAAAAGCCTCCATGGTTTCCCATTGTCAAATGGTACCAATTCTCCAGATTGGCTTTCAGTGTTGTCCACAGTCCAGACCCTCATATCCACCCACCTCTCCTGAAAGAAACAACCTGCTCCAACTGGGTTCTTCAGAATTCGGGGGCACATCCTGCACTTAGCCTTGGCCCATCACATCCCAGAAAATGAGATTCATTCTTTGATCAGGCTGTACCTATTCCCTCCGACCCAACCCAACTCCACCTCCCCTGCCTCACAATACTTTCGGCCTTTGCTCACCTCTCTGCTTTTCCACACCCGGCATCGTGGTGGGTCCTAGATTCTGCTCTCTGCAGAGCTGCAGCAGGCCCCTTTATTTCTATGAGGGCATCTAGAGTGTCATCCCTAGGCCTTTGCTTGCAGAGATGATTATTTTATTTCGATGTGTTTTTGTTGGCAGCAGTCTGATGCATCACACATCCAACTTAAAGTGTGATGTGCATCATACAGTGCTCTTACAAGAGGAGTAAACAGTGAGACAAGCAAGTGGCTGTCATTTGTCTCAAAATGTCTCCATTCTGAGAATTGCAGACTGCAGATAAGATCTGTCAATCAACAGTCATGAATATTGTTAAAACTGGCAAAGACACTTTTTGAACTTTTTTTTAAAGAAGAAAGTCCAAATTACTTAGCCAGACCCCTAAAATCAGTTTCCCAAGAGCTAATTAATCAATCAACGAATCAATTAATCCAATAAATATTTATGGACCGTCTACCACATGCCAGGCACTATGATAGGTGCCTCAGAGAATATTGCACAAAAGGACAAAATCCTCACTCTCCTGGAGCTTGCATTTTGGTAGGCAAGTGGTCAACAGACTCTGGCCCATAGGTCAGATCCAGCTTGCCGCCTGTTTCTGTAAATAAAGTTTTATTGGAACACAGCCATGCTCATTTATTTATGTACTGTCTATGGCTGCTTTCGCACTACAACGACAGAGTTGAGCAGTTGTGATGGAGACCGTATGGCCTGCAAAGCCTGAAATATTTACCATCTGGCCCTTTATAGAAAAGTTTGCCAACCTATGGCCTAGAAAAATAAGTATATAATATGTCAGGTGACAGTTCATATCATAAAGGAAAATGAATAGGTGTGAAGATAGAAGTGATAGAAAGGAGTGTCTGTAGATGCATACTCCAGTAACGTGACCGTTGAGGAAAGACCCCAATGAAGGTAGGAAGCAAGCCACAAGAAAAAGGTAACCAACTGAGGCAAGGACTCAGCAGAAACAGCAAGTACAACAGTCATGCCACAGAGGCATTCTGGGTACATTCCAAACATCAGGAATGCTGCGGGGTTGAAGCCAAGTGGGCAAGGAGAAGAGAAACAGATATGGGATCAGAGCCATGGTGAAGGGCCAGATCACGATGGTGGACTTTGGTTTTATCCTGACAGGTGTGAGGCCATTGTAGGATGGGGGCAGAAAATGGTCTAACTTTGAGTTTTGAAGGATGTCTTTGGCTGCTGTGTCAAAGAAAAGGGGACAGGATGTGGGGTCAAGGGTGGAAGTGGAGAGGCTACTATAATAGCTCAGGTTGGAGATACTGGTTCTTGGACCAGGTCCATAGCCATGTGGGGATGAGGGTATTCTGATTTAGGGTGCAGATTTAGGGGCTAAGGGGAGTCTTATTTAGGGTGCAAAGCCAGTAGGATTCCCTGATGGATTCAATGGAGGGTAAAAGAGACTCCACAGTTTTGGGCCTGAGCGGACTGCAGAGTGGAAGTAATGAGATGGGAAAAGTTGAGGGAGACCAGACTGGGGGTTAATGAGTGAGTGGACATTGGCCCTTCTACTTGGAATGTGTTATGTTTGTTTCTTAAGTGTCAAACGTGAAATAGGCAGCATCAGCCACTACTGCTGTCCTTGGCTCACCGCCCCACGGCCTGCAGGGGTCCTGTGCCCTCCAGCGTGCTTCTGGCCCTGTGCTCAGACTGTGCACGCCTTTCACCCCTGAAGCGGGTCACACACCTTTTCTCCTGATGATCCTCCCCAGTACGGCCTCCCACGAGGCCCTCTCCCCTCTCCTCTCCTGCGGGCCATATTGCACCCTGCAGGTTGCAACTTAAACGTGACCTCCTGAGAAGAGGTCTTGCCAGCCACCCTGCCTCAGGTAGGCCCCCCTCTTGTTACTCTCTACCTCAGCCTCCATATCTTCACCAGGTAGTGCCTTTCCACATTGTATTTTATACTTTATTATTTTATTAATTTTTTTTAACATTTATTCATTTTAGAGAGAGCTTGAGCAGGGGGAGGGGCAGAGACAGAGGGAGACACAAAATCTGAGGCAGGCTTCGGACTCTGAGATGTCAGCACAGAGCCTGACGCGGGGCTCAAACTCAAGAACTGTAAGATCATGACCTAAGCCAGTCAGACACTTAACCGACTGAGCCACCCAGGCACCCTCCAGGCACCCTGCCTTTCCACGTTTTAATTATTTTATTTATCTGTTTGCATACTTGTCTTTTGACTGGCTCTTCAGCCCCTCTCATATCCCATGGAACCAAAAACCATAGACAGTATGTAACTAAGCAAGAAGTCTGCGTCTGTCCTGTTCGTCATTATATCCCCAGGGCCTCACAGACTCTCTGCCATGTCACTTTCAACTTGTTCTTTTTCAGTCATAAAGCCTTTTCCTTATCCTGAAAACCTGTGCAGAAGAGCAGTAAACACATTCATTTATTCACCACACAGATAAGCAGGTGTGATAAGACAGGTGTGCCTCTGGCTGAATTGGCACAGAGGGGCCCCCTCTCATGGCCCCTGACCTGAGAACACTTGTTCTTGCCAAACTGGGTACCTCCCACGCTCCAGCTATCAGAGCGTCAGAATGTCCAAGAGGTTGTACTTCCTGGGACAGTTAAATGTCAAAAGGCGGGGAAGAATACCAACATAAGATTGGCAATGTTTTAATTTTGCTAAATAGAGATATGAAAAAATTAAACAGCTACTCTCTTAGTCAGACTATGCTGCAGGAACAAATAGCCTCCAGAGAGTCACAGCTTGATGCAACAGAAGCCATAGCCACTACGTGCCCAGTGAGGTTGGCAGGGGCATGGCTTCTGGGGGAGCCAGGATGACAGAGGCTGCACCTTGACACATGTTTCCAGAGGCAGAGAAATGGGATCATCCAGCTCCCAGAGATTCAGCCCGGAAGTGACGAGTTCTTTCCACTTGCATTTCACTGGTAAAAACAAGTCACTTGTCCAGACCTAGCTGAAATGGGAGCCAGAAAGACAAACCCTCTCATGTGCCTGGCAAGTGAGAGAGTCAGAATAGTTAGATGACCAGCACGGACGACATGCCCCCTCCCCGCCCCAGCTACCACTGAAGATGACATCATTTTATCAAGGGAATGGCTC
>NW_026059207.1:0-11153 GCF_023721935.1 Panthera uncia | reverse complement strand
TATATGTATTGTTACCTCACCTCACATAGTTTTTATCAGGACCAAATGCATATGAGAATGCATCGGAAACCATGAGGCACAGTATAAATGAATGTGAGGGTTATATAACACATATGCCCAGTGATCCTGGCTCTTTCTTCAGGTGTCACCTCCTCCAGGAAGTCTTGTACTAAAGGCAAGTATTTACTAACTGTAAATACAAACTAGGATGGGTTCCTGAGTCACATGGGTGTGGAGGAGAGAAAAGAAGGTCAAGAGGAAAACTCATTTGCCTCATTCAACTTCTCACCTTGTCCAGGAACCCAGATGCAAGGGCACACATAGCCAAGTGGCAAAATCAGGATTTGCATCCAGGATCTCTGACAACAGAGTGAGCAGCCTTAACCTCTAGAATTTGCTGGCAATAAATTTAGTTATATTATCATTGAGACAAAAGCACATCACCTAAAAATTCCTGGAGAGAACAGACCTTTGAGGATACCTCTCTGCACCTCCTCCCATCACCCCCATTAGAGAAACATGGATTTACCAGAGTCCCTCTGAAGTGTGCTATGGGCTGTAAGCCCCCTTCTCTGCCCCCTTCACACCATCCCCCCAGTGGTGATGTGGTGGCTCCAAGATGACAACAGTGTGGGATGAAAACCTCCTGCCATGGGATCGTGTGAGCTAGGGATGAACTGACTCCATGGAGGATTAAGGATGGAGATGCTAGCTAGGAAGTGGCTAAGCATCAGCAGGAATACTAAAGAGGCTCCCGCAATGGGGACACTCCCTGGTAGCCTCACCACAGCCAATCTTCCCTCCACTGACTGCAAGTTTATGGGGATATGGGTTCCCTGGGCAAAGGCAATACTTCCTGCAACTAGTAACCTAAGGAACTCAGTCATTCCACAAACATTTACCGAACAGCTACTGTATTCCAGGGCTAAATGGTTGGGCATATTGACATTAGGACACTATATTGACTTGAGGACACTATAGAGCAGTAAAGCAATGTGTCCAAAGTCACAGCTGACACCTGGCCAGGTGAGGAGGTGAACTCAGGTTTTATAAGTGCAAGTGCTGTGTCTTAGCTGATAAGCTCTACTGTCCTCAAGGAGCTTACAGCCTATTGGGGTAGCTGGCACTTTTAAACAAATAATCGCAGTGGGTTGGAAAAGAGCTGGAAGAGGTGCATGGTAAGGCAGCCCTCCACAAACCTGTTCTCTCCCCTGCACTCTCTTGTTGGTGCCTACGTGGCAGAGACCAGATCTTACCCATCTTGGTTCTCCTTGCACCAGTCAGGTGCTTGGTAAATATTTGCTGGTTTAGTTCGATTTGAATGAGATATAATGACTCTTTCAGATGGCTAATGATTTCTCTCGAGTGTGGATTACAAGCCCTCAGGGTATGTTATTGTTTCTGAAGTTGGAGCCAGAAATGACAGTCTCTGTTTAAGGATGTAAGAATGCTCAAAATAGGAACGATGTTTGTTGCAGGCAAATTTGCTAGATGTGCGCTCTTTTGGTTTCTGGGTCATTTACAACTGGCTACCTTGGACTTTGGTACATTCCAAAAAGCTCCCGGCTGTTCTGTTTCCCTGAGTCATGAATTGAAAATGCAAAATAAGAAGGCAGATCTTATCTTCGCAATGAAAACACGCTACATTTCATCTGTAATCGCTTGCTCTGCGCCAATCTGACCCCTCCCCCAACTCTATGCTCCTCCTGCCTCTGCTTGGTCACACTCAGGGGAAGGGAGATCACCACCATTCATTCCATCTTTGGGAATGTCTAAGCCTCAGGAAGGATCTTCTTACTAAGTGAAAGCTGCCTGTCTCGAGCTTTCTCCCACTTGTCCTGCCTGCCCAACCCAGGGCCATGCAAGGCCCCATCAGCTTCCTTTGCCTCAAGACAGTCTCTTATATAGTTGCCAAGATATATGGCTGGTTCCCCACAATCAGTAAGCATCAGTGGGAAACTGCCGTGAGTGGGGCAACAAGAGAGGCGAGTCTCCTCCTTGCACTAGACCCTGATGTACAGATTGGATTCACGTGGTGAGAAGCAGAACCAGGAGAGCAGGCCATCGGAGAAAGCCTTGAAAGAGGACATGAGCCCAGGATTAGGAGATCTGGGTTTGAAGCACATTATTCCACTTACAAGCCCTCTTACGACATCTCTGCTCACAGGAAGGAGACGTCAAAGTGACACATAGCCTAAATATGCTGGGTCACCAAGAAACACCAGTCTAACGTCCAGAAAGCCATGACAACCTATTTAAATTAAAAAAAAAATTTTTTTTTACATTTACTCATTTTTGAGAGACACAGAGAGACAGAGCACAAGTGGGTGAGGGGCAGGGAGAGAGGGAGACACAGAATCGGAAGCAGGCTCCAGGCTCTGAGCTGACAACACAGAACCCGACACGGGGCTCAAACTCACAAACCGTGATATCATGACCTGAGCCGAAGCGGACGCTTAACCAGCTGAGCCACCCAGGCACCCCAACCCATTTAAATTTTTACTGAGGTCTCTAAGTGGCAACATGGAGAGACTTAATTGGCTGAATCATAGCAAAATCCTTCTTTGCCTAGGTATCTCCCCAAAGTTGGCTGTGCTTTGATAGCTGGACACTTTCTCCCATCTAGAAGCTCCTTTGTTCCCAAACCTGTAAACCAAAGTGTGATGGGGAAGATGGCCAGTAGAAGAAAACTGAACTCTTGATTCCCTGTACCCTTTCTTGCTCTTGCCTTTAACTGAGTTGCTCATGTTTACTCTGTTCTTCCAAGAGTTGTTTAAAAAGTTTTCAAAGGCATATAAGATGCATGTTTCAGTGGGAAAAGACTGGGCTCGTAAGGCAGTGTTTACTCCCTTAAGCAAGTTAGTACTGTTGTCTCCTCCTACTCCTCCTACTTCTCACACTGCAGGAGCCAGTAGGGGCTTGAGGTGGAGAGGGAAAGGGGAACACACACAACCAAGTCTGGGTTCAAATTCAGCTCCACCATTTGCTACCTATGTGATCCCGGGCAAGTCATTTAACCTCTCTGAGCCTCAGTTTCATCATCTGCAAAACAGGACGGCATTACTACCAAGGCTTTGGAAAGATTAAATGGAAGGTGTCCAGTATGTGCCTGGAAACAATATATCCCTTCCAAATCACGTGTGCTAGGGTCTCTGGGAGGTGTTCACATGTCCCAGACTGAGCCCATTCCCTGGGAAAGTTCGTGGTGCAGCAGGGGAGAAAAGACAGGCATAGCAATACACCTAATAGGAAGTAGAGCCTGCTGAGAGGGTGGCACAGGGCTGTGAGGGAGACAAGGATAGGCTGGGCCCAGAAGGCTCCCTGGAAAGACGGAGTGTCGGTGGGTTACTGCTGGATGGCCGGGTTTGGACGTAAAGGGAAACCCAGGAAAGGAAAGTGTGGCGCCTGTACTGGGAAAGAGAACTGCAACACTGAATGTGTAGGTGGTCAGGCTGGGAAGTGGATGGAAGGTGGGTAGTTGTCTGAATAAGGACTAACTTTCTGGTCTCAGAGCTCGAGCTGCAAACAGGTCCTCCAAATGGACTTTCACACAGGCTCACAAACAAAAAGCAGTACAGAAAGCTTTAATGTTGTCTCCTGCTCCCCCAAGACCATGTGGGAAGAGAGAGAAGGATTGCAAGGTGGGTAGGGGGTGGTCACAGTTTCTCACTCCTCTGGGCAGGTTTGGTGCCTATGACTCCAATAGAAGATGAAGATATTCTGACAGCCTGTGGTCCCCGAAGAAACTGGGTCCCTCTGCGTCCTCTCACTTGCCCAGAAGCAGGAGCAGGTGTGGGTATTATTGCCGCAGGCCTCTTACGTGGATGATCATCAGCACTTCTCATTTCTGAGGCCAACTGGGTGTGGCTGTAACTTTTATTCGGAGTCAGGCCTGGACTGTTTAGTCAGGAGTGACCGTCAGTTCTTGAAAAATGTATAACTATAACCTGTCACACTTTTACCATTTCAAGCATAGCATTGGTGCCTACATATGAACTGCTGATGGCATCTGTCGTCTTTATTTAAAGCCTACCTGCTTCAACCACTTTAGGATACTGTTATCTGTTTATGGGCTCCAGGTCCCCCCAAAAGAATTTTCCCCAGGACTCTTACCAAGATGTATGAATGCCAGGTTCAGGCAGCTGGAGGGTCTTTCTGTAGGTTCAGGAGGTGTGTGAGATGTAGGGTGGGAACTAAAAGGCCCAGGAAGAAGATAGCTGGAGCAGAAAGACCATTGTGGAGAGTGCTGGGGATACCATAATTACTCAGAGGAAAGGCAAGGGGCTGGACCAGGCATGAGGCAAAGGAGAGGACAGACTCAAGAAATAAAGTCAAAGGCAGACTGTGACCCTCAAGAAGTGAGATGGTAAGCCACAGGTAAGTGACGAGGTAGGCTACCTCTTCCATATCAGTGAGATGAAGGAGTTCCTTCCCAGTGGGTTGTGTTTTCTCTGTGCAAGAGGAGAGCTAGTTCTCCTGGGGTAAGATGCTAGAGGAGAGGTGGGGAGAGGTGAGAGGCATGGGGAGGAAGGATGGAGACCACAGGGCCAGGAGCAGGCATTCAGAACTCTAGCAGGAGTGGCTCTGCCTCTTCACATCCTCCACTCCCCAAGTCTCCCAGTACAAGACAAGTGCTTTGTACCAATTACAGATTGGACCACAGGGGAGGGCCTGCTTGTTCCGGGGTCCTTAGAAGGCACAACCAACGGACATGATGACGGCCCTCTGAAAACTGGCAAGCTGGCCTCAGGAGGTTGTTGGAAAATGATGGATGCGGAATACCCAGTGAAGGAGCAAGCATGTGCTCAGTGTCAATTCACTGTTTCCTTCCTTTTCCCCAGTTTTTAAGGCATTTCCAACTTTAGAATGCTCAAGCTGGAAAGGATCATCATGTGGTCAAACCCTCACATTTGCCACAGGAAAAAGAGGCAAGTATAAAATGGAATGATGGGTGCTCCAACAGAACCGGCAGGGTCATATGGGAACACTAGCGAAGGACACTTAATCCAGCTCAGGGTGGGAGCAAACTCCCTAGGATGCTCCCCCCCCCCCCCCCCGCCGGGCCCACTGTCACCGCCCCCCCTCCACACCAGGCCCTGGCTGTCTTCTGTGTCCCTCCCCCTCATGCAGGCACACGCCCACACTGGCTTCGAGCCCTGGCTGCCCTGGGAATGGTCTTACAGGGTGGAAAGCTCTTAGGATACTTTACTAGGACTAGAATATCATTGTGGAAAATCTCCCCAGGCTCCAACCGCTGACTCATCCCTTGAGCCTTGTCCAGGAAATCAGTCTCCAAGATTGCACAAACTCACATGCAGAACAGCTATCAATATGTTCACATTTGTATCCATGTCAATCTCCTTCCCTTATTCCTTGATATAATGAGTTATCTAATTATGGTGACATCTGTTGAGGAGGAATCTAGCTTCCCGCTCCCTGCTCAGAACCCAGTACAGGGCTCTTTTTGGGGGAGATCACATGCTTCAGAGTTTGTGGGGGAGAGGCAGAACCCCAAAAGGAATCAGCCATGGCTGCCACATGACTTTTGCTATCCTCAGCAGCCAGCTCCTCTCTATCCCCAGCAGGGTCTCAGGGGTGGGCAGACATGCAGATTGAGCTGATAGAGCCACAGGCTACCTGCCCACAGGTCTCTGTCCTCCCAGCCCGGCTGATTGAGAAGTCAACAGGGAAGGCAGAAGAGCATGTGCTGGTTGCCTTACCTTTGTCTAATAATTAGCACAGTTGCTTTCTTTTAACCCAGAAATGAGTTTACACTGGTTAACCGCTATGTGACCTGGAAACTAATGTGTCTACAATTCCTCCTTTCATGTGTCAGCATTACTCAAAGTTGGATTGTAAGTCTTGGCCAACAATCATTCATTCATTCACTCATTCATTCAACAAATATTTGTTGAGCACCTACTAGACACTAAGAGGCTCTGAGATAAATAAGCACAGTCTTTGGAGAATTTAACATTTAGTGATGCAAATCATAGCCACACAGGAAGATGATGCCTAAGAGTTGAAGAGGGTGCTGAGAGAGACTTAAAAGAAGAGGCCATCTCGTCCAGGGCTCCCCCTTTGCCATTACCCCAAGGTGTCTTTAGAAACCACAGAATCTTTACCTCTCATGCAGAAGACTCACAGTGGCACCCCCCAACATGCCAAACCACAGATTCAGTAGGGTCAATGACACCCCAGTGAACTTGGATTCATTTTGTTCATGCTTCTCATTGTTCTTTTTCTCAGGAGAATTCTGAGCAGGTTTGATTCATGTTTCCAAGCTTCCTGTGTCTTCAGGGTAAATGTGACTGCTGTACATACTTCTGACAGAATTTCTTTTCTTGATATGTTAGTCCTAATTAAAGTGAGGGAACAGAGGATCCACCTCTTACACAGCCCTCACTAGTTTGATAAGATCTTCCACTATGCCCTAGTACTCAGTGTCCTTTGGAAGCATTTTTTTCAATTAAAAAAATTGCTTCCACTCATTTTTCTAGGAAATTCCTAATGGTGTAGTCACTAAAAAGCAAAGCTCTTGAGAATCTAATGATCCCAATAATAGAACTGGAGGGCTAGATAGGACCTTCAAGATCATGTAATCAATTCTCTTCATTTTGTGGATTAGAAAATCAAGGCAGAGAGTTGGGTTTTGAGAACACATATGGCAGGCTTTGCCCTGTGCTCCTTCTGTACTCAGATTCGTAGGTTCCTGCCATTACCCACCTAGTTTGTTTTCCCCTTTACAGATCAAAGTATCTTTAAATATAAATAATACTTTTTTTTTACATCATCAGAGTTAAATTATATTTTACAGGTTGTATTCACTCACTTACTCAATTATTACAGATTCATTCTATAAATACTTTTTGAGCACATACTATGGGAGTGCATTTTGTTATTCACTGAGGAAGACCAAAAGTGAGTAAGACTCTCAATGGCTCAAATTTTATTATAGGAGATAAGACATGGACACAAATACCTTTAATATAATAGCAATAATAATAATAGCCATTGTTTACACAGAGCTCATTCTACTCCAGGCACTTCTCTTAGCTTATCATGAATATTAACTCATTAAATCTTTACAGTGACCTTAGGAGACAGGTATTATTATTATTATCCCCATTTTTACCAGTGAGGAAATAGGGGCCCAGGAAGGCGAGAGAACTTTCCCAAGGCCAAAGAGCTAGCAAGTGGCAGAGCTGTGGTTTGAATCCAGACAAGCTGATTCTAAAATTAAAAAAAAAACCAAACAACCAAACAATCACCGCAATTAGAAGGGAATATTTGAAGAAGCATGAGAGCCCCAAGAGGAAAGATCCCTTCCAAGTGACAAGATTGGGGAAGAGCTTCATGGAAGAAGCGGCACTTGAGGGGGGTTGCCAGATTTAGCAAATCAACATATTGTGCCAACTTGGTGTGGAGGTGGACACAGGAGGTATTGCATCAGGGCAACGTGAAAACTTGCAAAAGAGGGACGTTCTTAGAAGCAGTGGTCCAACTGGTCTCCTTAACCCTGAAGACTCTCCCACTCCTTCCAATCCTCTTTCCCATTTCATCTGAAAAAAGTGATGATCATGTCATTCTCTACTTAAGACCTTTTACTGCTTCCCCAGTGCCCTCAGGATTCGGTTCTGACTCCTTTACCTGAGATTTGCCCCTCCCTCATTTATTCACATCCATTTGCTCATTCATTCCGTTTCTCAACCTTATTGCAGATAAACTTCCATCACCATAACAACCGACTGCTCAAAAGCCTCCATGGTTTCCCATTGTCAAATGGTACCAATTCTCCAGATTGGCTTTCAGTGTTGTCCACAGTCCAGACCCTCATATCCACCCACCTCTCCTGAAAGAAACAACCTGCTCCAACTGGGTTCTTCAGAATTCGGGGGCACATCCTGCACTTAGCCTTGGCCCATCACATCCCAGAAAATGAGATTCATTCTTTGATCAGGCTGTACCTATTCCCTCCGACCCAACCCAACTCCACCTCCCCTGCCTCACAATACTTTCGGCCTTTGCTCACCTCTCTGCTTTTCCACACCCGGCATCGTGGTGGGTCCTAGATTCTGCTCTCTGCAGAGCTGCAGCAGGCCCCTTTATTTCTATGAGGGCATCTAGAGTGTCATCCCTAGGCCTTTGCTTGCAGAGATGATTATTTTATTTCGATGTGTTTTTGTTGGCAGCAGTCTGATGCATCACACATCCAACTTAAAGTGTGATGTGCATCATACAGTGCTCTTACAAGAGGAGTAAACAGTGAGACAAGCAAGTGGCTGTCATTTGTCTCAAAATGTCTCCATTCTGAGAATTGCAGACTGCAGATAAGATCTGTCAATCAACAGTCATGAATATTGTTAAAACTGGCAAAGACACTTTTTGAACTTTTTTTTAAAGAAGAAAGTCCAAATTACTTAGCCAGACCCCTAAAATCAGTTTCCCAAGAGCTAATTAATCAATCAACGAATCAATTAATCCAATAAATATTTATGGACCGTCTACCACATGCCAGGCACTATGATAGGTGCCTCAGAGAATATTGCACAAAAGGACAAAATCCTCACTCTCCTGGAGCTTGCATTTTGGTAGGCAAGTGGTCAACAGACTCTGGCCCATAGGTCAGATCCAGCTTGCCGCCTGTTTCTGTAAATAAAGTTTTATTGGAACACAGCCATGCTCATTTATTTATGTACTGTCTATGGCTGCTTTCGCACTACAACGACAGAGTTGAGCAGTTGTGATGGAGACCGTATGGCCTGCAAAGCCTGAAATATTTACCATCTGGCCCTTTATAGAAAAGTTTGCCAACCTATGGCCTAGAAAAATAAGTATATAATATGTCAGGTGACAGTTCATATCATAAAGGAAAATGAATAGGTGTGAAGATAGAAGTGATAGAAAGGAGTGTCTGTAGATGCATACTCCAGTAACGTGACCGTTGAGGAAAGACCCCAATGAAGGTAGGAAGCAAGCCACAAGAAAAAGGTAACCAACTGAGGCAAGGACTCAGCAGAAACAGCAAGTACAACAGTCATGCCACAGAGGCATTCTGGGTACATTCCAAACATCAGGAATGCTGCGGGGTTGAAGCCAAGTGGGCAAGGAGAAGAGAAACAGATATGGGATCAGAGCCATGGTGAAGGGCCAGATCACGATGGTGGACTTTGGTTTTATCCTGACAGGTGTGAGGCCATTGTAGGATGGGGGCAGAAAATGGTCTAACTTTGAGTTTTGAAGGATGTCTTTGGCTGCTGTGTCAAAGAAAAGGGGACAGGATGTGGGGTCAAGGGTGGAAGTGGAGAGGCTACTATAATAGCTCAGGTTGGAGATACTGGTTCTTGGACCAGGTCCATAGCCATGTGGGGATGAGGGTATTCTGATTTAGGGTGCAGATTTAGGGGCTAAGGGGAGTCTTATTTAGGGTGCAAAGCCAGTAGGATTCCCTGATGGATTCAATGGAGGGTAAAAGAGACTCCACAGTTTTGGGCCTGAGCGGACTGCAGAGTGGAAGTAATGAGATGGGAAAAGTTGAGGGAGACCAGACTGGGGGTTAATGAGTGAGTGGACATTGGCCCTTCTACTTGGAATGTGTTATGTTTGTTTCTTAAGTGTCAAACGTGAAATAGGCAGCATCAGCCACTACTGCTGTCCTTGGCTCACCGCCCCACGGCCTGCAGGGGTCCTGTGCCCTCCAGCGTGCTTCTGGCCCTGTGCTCAGACTGTGCACGCCTTTCACCCCTGAAGCGGGTCACACACCTTTTCTCCTGATGATCCTCCCCAGTACGGCCTCCCACGAGGCCCTCTCCCCTCTCCTCTCCTGCGGGCCATATTGCACCCTGCAGGTTGCAACTTAAACGTGACCTCCTGAGAAGAGGTCTTGCCAGCCACCCTGCCTCAGGTAGGCCCCCCTCTTGTTACTCTCTACCTCAGCCTCCATATCTTCACCAGGTAGTGCCTTTCCACATTGTATTTTATACTTTATTATTTTATTAATTTTTTTTAACATTTATTCATTTTAGAGAGAGCTTGAGCAGGGGGAGGGGCAGAGACAGAGGGAGACACAAAATCTGAGGCAGGCTTCGGACTCTGAGATGTCAGCACAGAGCCTGACGCGGGGCTCAAACTCAAGAACTGTAAGATCATGACCTAAGCCAGTCAGACACTTAACCGACTGAGCCACCCAGGCACCCTCCAGGCACCCTGCCTTTCCACGTTTTAATTATTTTATTTATCTGTTTGCATACTTGTCTTTTGACTGGCTCTTCAGCCCCTCTCATATCCCATGGAACCAAAAACCATAGACAGTATGTAACTAAGCAAGAAGTCTGCGTCTGTCCTGTTCGTCATTATATCCCCAGGGCCTCACAGACTCTCTGCCATGTCACTTTCAACTTGTTCTTTTTCAGTCATAAAGCCTTTTCCTTATCCTGAAAACCTGTGCAGAAGAGCAGTAAACACATTCATTTATTCACCACACAGATAAGCAGGTGTGATAAGACAGGTGTGCCTCTGGCTGAATTGGCACAGAGGGGCCCCCTCTCATGGCCCCTGACCTGAGAACACTTGTTCTTGCCAAACTGGGTACCTCCCACGCTCCAGCTATCAGAGCGTCAGAATGTCCAAGAGGTTGTACTTCCTGGGACAGTTAAATGTCAAAAGGCGGGGAAGAATACCAACATAAGATTGGCAATGTTTTAATTTTGCTAAATAGAGATATGAAAAAATTAAACAGCTACTCTCTTAGTCAGACTATGCTGCAGGAACAAATAGCCTCCAGAGAGTCACAGCTTGATGCAACAGAAGCCATAGCCACTACGTGCCCAGTGAGGTTGGCAGGGGCATGGCTTCTGGGGGAGCCAGGATGACAGAGGCTGCACCTTGACACATGTTTCCAGAGGCAGAGAAATGGGATCATCCAGCTCCCAGAGATTCAGCCCGGAAGTGACGAGTTCTTTCCACTTGCATTTCACTGGTAAAAACAAGTCACTTGTCCAGACCTAGCTGAAATGGGAGCCAGAAAGACAAACCCTCTCATGTGCCTGGCAAGTGAGAGAGTCAGAATAGTTAGATGACCAGCACGGACGACATGCCCCCTCCCCACCCCAGCTACCACTGAAGATGACATCATTTTATCAAGGGAATGGCTC
>NW_026059206.1:0-11156 GCF_023721935.1 Panthera uncia | reverse complement strand
CTAGTCAATCTTTTTCTCTGATAATTTTATTTTTTTAATTTTTTTTTACATTTATTTATTTTTGAGAGAAAGACAGAGTGTGAGCAGGAGAGGGGCAGAGAGAGAAGGAGACACAGAATCAGAAACAGGCTCCAGGCTCCAAGCTGTCAGCACAGAGCCCGACACAGGGCTCAAACCCACGAGAGGTGAGATCATGACCTGAGCCGAAGTCAGATGCTCAGTCGACTGAGCCACCCAGGCAGGTGCCCCTTCTCTAGTTTGACGATAAATTAAAAAATCTGATAAGGAAAGTCTTCCCTGTCAGTATTTTCTTGGCACTTCCCCTCTGATTACTCTTTCAAATACAGCTTAGAATCATTTTGCCACATCACAAAACAAAACAAGAAAAAAACAAAACCAAATCCAGTTGGGACTTTGATAGGGAAATCATTGAAATTATAGATTACTTTCTGGAGCAGTACTAAGTATTCTTTTAAAAAACAAACTTTTTTTAATGTTTGTTTATTTTTGAGAGAGAGAGAGAGAGAGAGCAAGCTGGGGAGGGGCAGAGGGTGGGAGACACAGAATCTGAAGCAGGTTCCAGGCTCTGAGCTGTCAGCACAGAGTCTGACACAGGCTTGAACCCACGAACTGTGAGATCAAGACCTGAGTTGAAGTTGGACGCTTAATCGACTAAGCCACCCAGGGGGCCCCAAAGTATTCTTACTCAAAAAAACCTGTGTCTCTAATTATTCACTCATTTTTGTATGTTTCTCTATTGGGTTTTTTATTTTTCTTTATCAACATCCTATATATTTATCATCTCTAATAAACTATCTTATTTATCAGTTTCAACATTCAGCATTAATTTTGTTATTTTTTTTAAGTTTATTTATTTATTTTGAGAAAGAGAACAAGCAAGTGTAAGCAGGGGAGGGGCAGAGAGAGAGATAGAGAGAATCCCAAGCAGGCTCCACACTGTCAGCACAGAGCTTGAACTCACGAACCATGAGATCATGACCTGAGCTGAAATCCAGAATCCGATGCTTAACCGACTGAGCCACCCAGGTGCCCCTCAGCATTAATTTTAAAACCTACTTTGCTAGGGGCGCCTGGGTGGCTCGGTCGGTTGAGTGTCCGACTTCGGCTCAGGTCATGATCTCACGGTTTGTGGGTTTGAGCCCCACGTCGGGCTCTGTGCTGACCGCTCAAGGCCTGGAGCCTGCTTCAGATTCTGTGTCTCCCTCTCTCTCTGCCCCTCCCCTTCTCACACTCTCGCTCTCAAAAATAAATAAAGATTAAAAAAAAACCCTACTTTGATAGTTGTTTGTTTCTACGTTAAAAGATAAGCTACCTTGCACTGGGGGATGTCAGTTGTTGTTGTTGTTGTTGTTGTTGTTTTAATACATTATATGTCCTTCTACTTAATGGAAAGTCTTCCCAGATTCTGGCACTGTGTTGACAGTTAGTCTCTGTTTTGGGTGGTGTAAGTTTTCAAGTTTCCTTTTTTTTCTTGTTTCCATAGATATTTTAGCAGAAAGCTGGGAGGATACACCAGGAAACTCTAGTCAGGCACCATTATAAATGAGAAATCTGCTCACCGGCTAATAAATAATAGACTTCCAAGGCATCATTTATGTGTCTTCGTGCTGCTCAAAGTTACAAACCTAGTCTGTTGCTTTCTTCATTTCAAACCCATTCCCGTCATGTTAGTTGATATATGCATCTAATATCTGGATGTTCGAGTTTTAAATGTATATGATTTCATGGGGTACTTAATATATAAAGTATGTGGCATGTTGTAGCACCTGTCATTGTTGCTTTTCATCAGACCCATCCAGAGCAGGGATCTTACTAATTTTATTTAATTCCAACTTTAGTCCTTTTATGATAATCAAATGTCAATGGCCCAGGACCGGGGATGGAAAAGCACCGTACTGTGTTTGCCTGGGGGTTCCTGAAATAAAAGGGTGGGTAATTTATATTTTTAATATAAGTGATTTAGAGCCTGAGGCTTTGATCCAATTAAGTAGAGAATCAAATTAGCTGGAGATTAAATGAAGATGGAATGAGGGGAAGTTTTGCTGGCTGGCTCCTGAATTTTCTAAAGAAGACTTGTTGGAGTGCAGTGGTTCTCAGCCTTGGCTGCAGAATTACTTGTGGGTTTTTTTTGTTTGTTTGTTTATTTATTTATTTATTAAAAATTTTTTTAATGTTTATTTATTTTTGAGAGAGAGAGAACGGCAGCAGGAGAGGGGAAGAGAGAGAGGGAGACACAGAATCCAAAGCAGGCTTCAGGCTCTGAGCTGTCAGCACAGAGCCCCACGTGGGGCCCGAACCCACTAACTGCGAGATGATAACCTGAACTGAAGTTGGATGCTCAACTGACTGAGCCACCCAGGAGCCCCTACTTATTTATTTTTGAGAGAGAGAAAGAAAGAGAGGAGAGGGAGTGGAGGCACAGAGAGAGAGAGAGAGAGAGAGAGAGAGAGATTGAGAGAGAGAGAGAGAGAGAGAGAGAGAGAATCCCAAGCAGGCTCCATGCTATCAGCACAGAGCCTGATGTGGGACTGGAACTCACCACTGTGATATCATGACCTGAGCCGAAATCAAGAGTTGGGTACTTAACTGACTGAGCCATCAAGGTGCCCCTACTTGTGGAGTTTTAAAAACCTACTGATGCCAAGACCCCATGCCTGGAGAGTTCAGTTTGGTCTGATGAACAGCTTGGGCATCAGGGATTTAAAAATCTCCCCAACTAGTATGATTCTCATATGCAGCCATGGTTGAAAATGACATAGTTCTCAATCCCCAATGAGCTAAGGGTCACTTTGGGACTAGTTTTAAAAAAGAGATTGTAGGACTCTACCTAGACACCTTCTGATACAGCGAACTGGGATAGAGTGTAAAAATCTGCATTTCTAATATGTCTACGTGATTGTGCTCTCTACCCAAGGATGGGACTGTCTGACTCCCATCTGTTCTCTCCCCTTGTACCTTTAACTTGGCTCTCAGAATGTCTTAAATATATATCCCTTCCCCAATCTAAAACATTCACTGGTTGCCCATTGTATTCAAAACATGGTCTTTAGCGTGGCTTTGAAGGTCTTCTCCCCTCCAGTTTTCATCCATCTACTGGACCTTCTCAGCCATCCCATTCCAAACCTTCTCTTACCATGCCCATCAGACCCTTTCCTGAATTGACTTCTGCCTTCTTTCAGAGTCTTGGCTTATGCAGTCACTTCTACCTTCAAGAGCCTTTCTGGTCTTGACCCACTTAAATCCTGCTCTTCAGCAGCTACAATGTCATGACTTTCAAGAAACTTGATCTTTTCAAATTAGGATACTTCATGCTTTTCTCTATAGGCCTATTGCAATTGACCTACATCTCTCTCTCTTGTTTTGTTTGGCTTGGTTGGACTTGAGCTGTAGAAAGCTGAATTCATCATATCCCTCCACGCATAACACATTCTCTTCATTGGTTCATGGAGGCCCCTCTAATATGTGTGAACAGTATCTGAAAATATGTGTGTATCCTCCTAAAGCAAGTCATGTTATCCTATGTGTAGATGTTTTTAATTTGCATAAATGGTCTTGTGCTGGAAACCTCACTCTTTCTTTTTTCACTTGAGGTTTTTTGTGATCTATCCACATTGCTAAAATTGAATCACATTCATTCCTTCTGCTTGCCGTATAGTATTCCTTAAGGGGCGTTCACCACATTTTACTTGTCTGTTCCCTTTCTTAAAGGATGCCAGTTTGCCCCTAACACTCTATTGTCTCTAGGAGGCCACAGTGAACATTTCAGCAGTGGCCTCTGATGGCTTCTGGGTGAGAATTTCTCTGAAACACGGATTAAAGAACGGGATTACCTGGTCCCAGGACATATACTGCCTTAGTTTCACCAGACTCTAGTAGAATATCCCCCAGGTGGCTGCGCGGTTGCACTTCCTGTCTGGTCTCAGACACTCACCTCCTAGAGTGTACTTAGTCTTTGTCCTTCTAAACCACCCTGGCAAGGGGAGGCACTATGTATGAACTCAAGACCTTATAGGAAAAGTGAGTCAGGATCTTGAGGTTGTAATTTTAGAAAACCTTTGAGATATTTTTATGTCTGCTACAACTTAGGAGATCATCACTGATATTTTACAAACTAAAGGCTCTAATAGATATTTTTATGAGGGGAAGTGAGAGCTCCAAAGGTCTAGTCTGTCCCAAGACAAGAAAAAGTGGTCTAGAAAACATAGTGACTACAGTTCGATTAAGCCCCTTTTATGAGCTTCAATGACTCAAGATCACTCAATCTGAGATTTTTGCCACTGGAGAAACAATCTTTAAAAGTCAATTCACAAATATGAAAATTTTAGAAAAAAGGACATGTGTTGGTGAGGGAATTACTATCACAGGATAAGTTCCATGAGAATAGCATGGAAAAATTGTTATGTATGGTAAACACTTATTGAGGACTTCTTATGTACCAAGTACTGCACGAAATAATGCACAAACATTATATCCTATTTAATCCTCATTGATCCTATGAAATAGATACTATTTTATCAACTCTTTTGAAAGATGAAAATACTCAAGCTTAAAGAATTTAAAGAATTTGGCCAAGTGATACAACTACTAAATAACAAAGCCAAGATTTGAACCTAGATTTCTTTTTTTTAATTTTTAACTTGTTTTATTTTTTATTTTTAAAAAGTCACATCAAAATTAGTTAGCATATAGTGCAACAATGATTTCCGGAGTAGATTCCTTAGTGCCCCTTACCCGTTTAACCCATCCCCCCTCCCACAACCCCTCCCATAACCCTCAGTTTGTTCTCCATATTTATGAGTCTCTTCTGTTTTGTCCCCCTCCCTGTTTTTATATTGTTTTTGTTTCCTTTCCTTTATGTTCATCTGTTTGTCTCCTAAAGTCCTCATATGAGTGAAGTCATATGATTTTTGTCTTTCTCTAACTGAGCAATTTCACTTAGCATAATACCCTCCAGTTCCATCCATGTAGTTGCAAATGGCAAGATTTCATGTTTTTTGATTGCCGACTAATACTCCATTGTATATCTATACCACCTCTTCTTTATCCATTCATCCACCGATGGACATTTGGGCTCTTTCCATACTGGCTATTGTTGATCGTGCTGCTATAAACATGGGGGTGCATGTGTCCCTTCAAAACAGCACACCTGTATCCCATGGATAAATGCCTAGTAGTGCAATTGCTGGGTCATAGGGTAGTTCTATTTTTAGTTTTTTGAGGAATCTCCATATAGTTTTCCAGAGTGGCTGCAAAAGCTTGCATTCCCATAAACCTAGATTTCTAAATTTCTTTTGTTTTCAATTTCAGATTTCTAGCACAGAGTTACGTGCAGCAAAAGCACAGGCTTAGAGTAGGGCAGACAAGGTTTAATTTCTTGTTTGTCCACAACTTACTAGCTATAAGATGCTGGGTAAATTATTTTACCTTTTCTGGGCCTCACGTTTTCTCATCTGTACAAAGGGGCCAGGAATCTGTACCTCACAGAGTCGTGAGTATAAATGAACAAGATGTGTGGCCCATAGCAGATGCTTAGTAAATGTAAATATAACTTCCCTTATGAGATCTTTTCTTTCCAGTCTTTGGCACAGAGTAGACACATGCTTACTGAATAACTACAATAGTGATTTAAAAATTTCAGAAATTATCTGAAGTTTCCCTTAGATTAATTTGGTAGAGCAAAGATCTGAGAGAGGTGAGAGGAAGTATACAAGAGGAAAAGGCCCTAAAAGGGTTACCTGGAGAAGCCAGAGGCAACCGTATTCTATTTTGCAGTTTCCCTGATGATTGCCTGGCTGTGACCCCTTCTAAGTACAGTCAGTGACTGACTCACTTCCAGAGATAGAGAAACAAAAATATCAATGAGCAAAAAGCTCATTTTGCCTCCTTCACCAGGTCCCATGCAGGGAGTGTTGTGGGTTCGTGCAGCTATGAACCGATGCAAACTATCCCAGGGAACTGCTAGAGAGGAAATTAATTAACCCCTGCTATGGCTTCCTGGTGGGGGGCCGGGAATTAAGCTGTCATTTCTCCTGGATGTGTGGATAGGCCCCTTTCTGAAGCTGTTCTACTCTCTGAATTGCAGGCAGCCCATCTTCTCTCCTCTCCTAGGTGCCCTGAACTGAGAATACTGCCCTGAACAGGTAAGCTGGGCATCCCCTTACAGAAGCAAAATTGTGCAGTCACTGCTGCTTGTTTTTAGGGTTGGAAACTCCAGAGAGACCTCTTCCAGGGAGCTCAGAGTCAGTTACCCGTAGCTAAAGTAATGCGATTTGCAGAGATCTTGAGAAAGTAGCTTTAGCTGTGGACACCAAGGAAACCGTTCAGCATTTGGGATTCTCCGGCATCTAGACCATTGTTAGTTCTCCAAAGGGAGGCTCATGCCATGTGAATTCAAAGCTGCTGAGAGCTCCACTTTTAATGAGATCTTTCAAAGGGGATAGCTCAAATGGTTCCTAAGAATCATAATGTCAGGTGGATTTCATGGTCTAGACAGATCTGACATTTCCCTCCTTTTTTTTTTTTTAAGGTTTCTCCATAAACCAACAGCAATAATAATAAAAAAAAAAATCTAAAGTTCTGGGAAAGGATTGATTTATTAATAGAAGCTACTGGTTTTCTGCATCGATGGCCCCAGGGACTTTTGCTACATGGTTATGATGACTGGCTTTCCCCACCAAGCCTCCAGAGCTCCCAGCAGTCAATTTATCAACACAGGATGACAAGTTCATTGTTGTTCTCTGGAAGCTTTGGCTCTCAAGAACTACTTGGGGTTTTAGGCTAGGAAGATGCCTTTGGGAGAGCATTCTTGTATGAAGTAGTGCATTTGCTTGAAAAATGCTGGATTTTTTGAAACTGTGATAGAACCAACCTCTTACTCCTCCCCCTCACCCAAGGGAGTATGTTTCTTTCTAGAGCTTTCCAAGAGCTGATCAGCTGGAAATAAAACCAATTTCTGGCAGTCTGGGACTGCAGGAATTTAGTTTGAGTAACCCAGATGTTACCACATGGCCCAGCTTGTGTAAAAAGAGGGAATCCACATTCGTATGAATAACTGAGATTTCCTACTTTTACTAGCTTTCCAGTACTGCTGAAACAAATTACCCCACATTTGGTAATTTAAAACAACACACATTTATCCTCTTGTTGTTCTGTAGGGTACAAGCCCCTTATGGGTCTCATTGGGCTAAAATGAAGGGGCAGGGGTGATTTCTTTAGGAAGCTGTAGGTGAGAATCTCTTTCCTTGCTTTTGTCACTTTCTAGAGACTGACCTCATTCTTTGGCTAATGGCGCCGCCTTCCATCATTCCAGCTTCTGTTTCTGTTGTCATTTCTCTTATTCCTCTGGCTCAGATTCCTCCTGCATCCCTCTTATCAGGATTGTTGTGATCCCATCAAGTGCACCTGGACAATGCAGGACAATCTCCTTATCTCAAGATCCTTAATAAACTTCATGAGTCCCTTTTGCCATATAAGGTCATATTCGCAGAGTCTGGGGACTAGGACATGGACATATTGGGGAGGGGGGGACATTATTCCACCTGCCACATTATCTTGCTCCTATTTATGAAGGACCTTTGGCCCCTGCAGTTGTTCCGTTAGGTTATTTGGAGCTCCTTAGGAGTGCCCCACCCCCTTCCAGTTGCCCACTACAGATTCCCCCTTGTTATGGTTGGCTGCTCTTCAGAAAGTGAGCTGAGGAAGCTTCCCCATGGCACCAAAATGAGAATGCCAAGGCCTTGACCTGGAATGCGGACCTCCCAGAGCAGCGCTGGATCCCACAGCAGCGATGGGGAGAATGCCTCTCTCTCGGATTTTGGGTTGCGCCTGGTCACGTGGGCCCCACAAAGTGTTGTGACAAGAGTTCTACAAGACTTCTCTGGAAAACAGCTTCTGTCTCCAACCCTCTCTTGACAGGGATGCAGAAGCCATCCAAGAGGTCAGGCGGGGTTCGAGTAGAGGCACAGCACCAAATTTAGCTCCGATGACAGACGGGATACCATGGCAGGGTAAAGCAAGCCTTCTCACACTCTAGTGAGCATGGGAATCATGTGGGAATATTGTTAAAATGAAAATTCAGATTCAGTGGGTTGGGTGGGCCTGGATTCTGCGTTTCTGATACTTGAGCAAGGGTCATTGACCGTATGCCAATGATTAATCTTGATATGATCCAGTAAGTGTTCTGTGGCCAGTGTTTTGCTGTGAAATCCACAAATGTTGTGGACACAAGGGAGCATATCTAGCCCAGGCTCGGCGAAGGACAGGGCATGACTCTTAGAGGAAATGAGAAATTTGAGTAGAAGTTTTCCAGGCAAGGAATCAGGGGAAAGGATGCCGGCAGAGAGAACGGCATGTCCAAAGGGAGGGAGACAGGAGAGTTCTAGAACTGCAAGAATCACACAATGCCAGTGCAGAGGTGAAGGATGGGGAAGCAACATGAGATGTGTGATCATGTAGGACCTTTACCCCAGGCTAAGAAGTTTGGGCTTCATTGAATAATCAGTGGGGATATTTTTTTTTTTTTTTTTAATTAAGGAAAAGGAGAAAATGGACACAAAATTATCTCTGTTACTACCCATTCTGGGAAATGTGCACTTTGTTTTGATTGGCAAATCACAGGGCAATTAAGTGAATGACAGGAAACCTTGCCTTTAAAAAATAGACCTTATTTAGAGCCTATGGGCATATCAGGGCACTGCCAGTTTTGAGGTCAGCCAAGCTCTGTCTCACCACAGAATAGTGGTAAGGGCTGAACATGGCCATGACCGTTGGAAATCAGCCTGGATGCACGGATGGGGTGGGGATGATCGAGAACAGAACCTACTCTGTCGGCCGGTGAGGGGCAGTGTCTCAAGGTCTTGCTTTCACACTGCTTCCCCTCATGCCTTTCCTGTTAGTCTCCACAGTAATCTAGTCAGCATATCACCTATTTAAATGTGCCGCGTCTGGACAGTGTGCATGGGGATGACACCCAGAACTCAGCTTCCATCCCCCACCCCACCCTTGCCCAAAGATCAGAATGCAAGGGTGGAGACCTGGATGTAGGTGCTAGAAGAAAAGTACAGCGCCACTTGACTCTTCTCCTCTCCCTGCAGACCTGCCTCTAGCTCTCAGGACCAATCCCTACCCTAGATATGATGTCTTGAGTCGGCCTTTCACTCCGACTTTTCACAGAACCCTCTGTGGAAAGAAGAGGATTCTTTCCACCCATCCTCTGCTCACCCAAGAGTTGTTCATTCTGCAGGAGCAGAATAAGTATATACCCTGCATGTCTGTTTCTGGTAACATTATCTCTGAGGTGGGGCAATTCTGCAAGATGCTAAAGGTATTCCCCGAAAAAAAGAGCTTCTATTGTCAAGTATCTTTGGGTAATGATAGTATTGAAAATTGAACAGTTCCCCAGACCACAGACTTCTCAGAAGCTTGAATATGCTAACAAGCAATATGACTCTCCTAGAGGGGGATCCCTTGTGCTTCTGTAAGGGACAGTTTGGTACATATTGCTCCTGTCCATGCACACTTTCCTCGTCTCTGAATTTCTTTCTTATACTTATATTCCTAATACAAAATAGGGCACTTATTTATATTGTAGTTAATCTTCTTTTTTTCGGATGAGCTACATGCTCCTTGACATTGGGAATCAGATATTATACTTAGCTTCTCATTCCCCCCCACCCCACCTATCGTAGGGCTGATCGTATAATAAGAACTCGATAAATACTCAAATGAAAATAAAAATTTCTTTTCCCAAGTCCAGCTGTGAGTCCCTAAAATGGATCTAGATTTTAGTTGCGTCCAATGTTGCTTTCTCTCCAGGGAGAATTTCTTATAAGTAATTTCATGTATGTATGTATGTATGTATGTATTTATAAAGTTTATTTTGAGAGGTAGAGAGAGAATGAACAGGGGAGGGGCAGAGAGGGGGAGAGAGAGAGAGAGAGAGAGAGAGAGAGAGAGAGAATCCCAAGCAGGCTCTGCACTGTGAGCGTGGAGCCTGATGCAGGGGCTCTAACTCACGAACTGTGAGATCATGAGCTGAGCCAAAATCAAGAGTTGAATGTTTAACCGACTGAGACATTCAGGTGCCCCTCCCTGTGAGTAACTTTACAGTTAACAAAACAAAACAAAACACCAAAGAACTTCTGTCTTATCACCATTATATTGACAGAACTGAACTATTGAACTGTATACAGTTTAAAAACTCATTCTTGCCACTTGAAGAAATCTTAGAACACTCAAGCAAGTAGACAGAAGAATGGACAATTGCAACTTCACACATCAATCTTAGCACATCAATTGCTAAGATTTTGGTTATTTACTAAAAAGTTATCCCTACCTTTATACTTACGTACTGACATAAATTCTTTATTTTATTTTATTTATTTATTTATTTATTTATTTAGTTAAATTAATTAATTTATTTGCACCAAGCTTCTTGATGTGCCCAACAGGGCAAGGTGACGTGCCTGCTGGAAGCAGTTCAGGCTGTACTGGTCTTGCCAGTAGGCACTGATGGCTGCACTTCCGCTATGTTACGAGATCTCTAACTTCTTACTTGTCTCCTCTTTTTTTTCTAAGTTTTTAAATTTATTATTTTTTTTATTTTCAGAGGGAGAGAGAGAGAGAGAGAGAGCGCCAGTGGGAGAGAGGGTCAGAGGGGGGGAGAGAGAGAGAGAGACAGAGGGAGAAAGAGAGAGAGAATCTCAAGCAGGTTCCACGCTCAGTGTAGAGCCCAATGCGGAGCTTAATCCCACGACCATGGGATCATGACCTGAACCGAAAACAAGAGTCAGGTGCTCAACAAACTGAGCCATGCAGGCGTTCCACTTGTTTCCTCTTCTTAGGAAGATTATCTTCAAATTGGAAAGGAGCAACCCAATATGGCGGAGAGATTTGTGTGTTCCACTGGACATAGGAAGAGAAGAACAGGTTAGTTGAGGAGTGAAAAGGAGGATGGTCATTATGCAAAAGTCTTCAACGCTCTATGAAGGTCTCAAGAAATTTAAAAGAACCGTGAACATGATCATTGAGTCATGCAAGTAATCTTCAAGGAATCACAGAAAACTGGAGAGATGGCAAAAAATATCCTTATTTCCAGAAAGGAGATATAGTCTATCCACTGGGTATAAAAAGACAAG
>NW_026059205.1:0-11157 GCF_023721935.1 Panthera uncia | reverse complement strand
CTAGTCAATCTTTTTCTCTGATAATTTTATTTTTTTAATTTTTTTTTTACATTTATTTATTTTTGAGAGAAAGACAGAGTGTGAGCAGGAGAGGGGCAGAGAGAGAAGGAGACACAGAATCAGAAACAGGCTCCAGGCTCCAAGCTGTCAGCACAGAGCCCGACACAGGGCTCAAACCCACGAGAGGTGAGATCATGACCTGAGCCGAAGTCAGATGCTCAGTCGACTGAGCCACCCAGGCAGGTGCCCCTTCTCTAGTTTGACGATAAATTAAAAAATCTGATAAGGAAAGTCTTCCCTGTCAGTATTTTCTTGGCACTTCCCCTCTGATTACTCTTTCAAATACAGCTTAGAATCATTTTGCCACATCACAAAACAAAACAAGAAAAAAACAAAACCAAATCCAGTTGGGACTTTGATAGGGAAATCATTGAAATTATAGATTACTTTCTGGAGCAGTACTAAGTATTCTTTTAAAAAACAAACTTTTTTTAATGTTTGTTTATTTTTGAGAGAGAGAGAGAGAGAGAGCAAGCTGGGGAGGGGCAGAGGGTGGGAGACACAGAATCTGAAGCAGGTTCCAGGCTCTGAGCTGTCAGCACAGAGTCTGACACAGGCTTGAACCCACGAACTGTGAGATCAAGACCTGAGTTGAAGTTGGACGCTTAATCGACTAAGCCACCCAGGGGGCCCCAAAGTATTCTTACTCAAAAAAACCTGTGTCTCTAATTATTCACTCATTTTTGTATGTTTCTCTATTGGGTTTTTTATTTTTCTTTATCAACATCCTATATATTTATCATCTCTAATAAACTATCTTATTTATCAGTTTCAACATTCAGCATTAATTTTGTTATTTTTTTTAAGTTTATTTATTTATTTTGAGAAAGAGAACAAGCAAGTGTAAGCAGGGGAGGGGCAGAGAGAGAGATAGAGAGAATCCCAAGCAGGCTCCACACTGTCAGCACAGAGCTTGAACTCACGAACCATGAGATCATGACCTGAGCTGAAATCCAGAATCCGATGCTTAACCGACTGAGCCACCCAGGTGCCCCTCAGCATTAATTTTAAAACCTACTTTGCTAGGGGCGCCTGGGTGGCTCGGTCGGTTGAGTGTCCGACTTCGGCTCAGGTCATGATCTCACGGTTTGTGGGTTTGAGCCCCACGTCGGGCTCTGTGCTGACCGCTCAAGGCCTGGAGCCTGCTTCAGATTCTGTGTCTCCCTCTCTCTCTGCCCCTCCCCTTCTCACACTCTCGCTCTCAAAAATAAATAAAGATTAAAAAAAAACCCTACTTTGATAGTTGTTTGTTTCTACGTTAAAAGATAAGCTACCTTGCACTGGGGGATGTCAGTTGTTGTTGTTGTTGTTGTTGTTGTTTTAATACATTATATGTCCTTCTACTTAATGGAAAGTCTTCCCAGATTCTGGCACTGTGTTGACAGTTAGTCTCTGTTTTGGGTGGTGTAAGTTTTCAAGTTTCCTTTTTTTTCTTGTTTCCATAGATATTTTAGCAGAAAGCTGGGAGGATACACCAGGAAACTCTAGTCAGGCACCATTATAAATGAGAAATCTGCTCACCGGCTAATAAATAATAGACTTCCAAGGCATCATTTATGTGTCTTCGTGCTGCTCAAAGTTACAAACCTAGTCTGTTGCTTTCTTCATTTCAAACCCATTCCCGTCATGTTAGTTGATATATGCATCTAATATCTGGATGTTCGAGTTTTAAATGTATATGATTTCATGGGGTACTTAATATATAAAGTATGTGGCATGTTGTAGCACCTGTCATTGTTGCTTTTCATCAGACCCATCCAGAGCAGGGATCTTACTAATTTTATTTAATTCCAACTTTAGTCCTTTTATGATAATCAAATGTCAATGGCCCAGGACCGGGGATGGAAAAGCACCGTACTGTGTTTGCCTGGGGGTTCCTGAAATAAAAGGGTGGGTAATTTATATTTTTAATATAAGTGATTTAGAGCCTGAGGCTTTGATCCAATTAAGTAGAGAATCAAATTAGCTGGAGATTAAATGAAGATGGAATGAGGGGAAGTTTTGCTGGCTGGCTCCTGAATTTTCTAAAGAAGACTTGTTGGAGTGCAGTGGTTCTCAGCCTTGGCTGCAGAATTACTTGTGGGTTTTTTTTGTTTGTTTGTTTATTTATTTATTTATTAAAAATTTTTTTAATGTTTATTTATTTTTGAGAGAGAGAGAACGGCAGCAGGAGAGGGGAAGAGAGAGAGGGAGACACAGAATCCAAAGCAGGCTTCAGGCTCTGAGCTGTCAGCACAGAGCCCCACGTGGGGCCCGAACCCACTAACTGCGAGATGATAACCTGAACTGAAGTTGGATGCTCAACTGACTGAGCCACCCAGGAGCCCCTACTTATTTATTTTTGAGAGAGAGAAAGAAAGAGAGGAGAGGGAGTGGAGGCACAGAGAGAGAGAGAGAGAGAGAGAGAGAGAGATTGAGAGAGAGAGAGAGAGAGAGAGAGAGAGAATCCCAAGCAGGCTCCATGCTATCAGCACAGAGCCTGATGTGGGACTGGAACTCACCACTGTGATATCATGACCTGAGCCGAAATCAAGAGTTGGGTACTTAACTGACTGAGCCATCAAGGTGCCCCTACTTGTGGAGTTTTAAAAACCTACTGATGCCAAGACCCCATGCCTGGAGAGTTCAGTTTGGTCTGATGAACAGCTTGGGCATCAGGGATTTAAAAATCTCCCCAACTAGTATGATTCTCATATGCAGCCATGGTTGAAAATGACATAGTTCTCAATCCCCAATGAGCTAAGGGTCACTTTGGGACTAGTTTTAAAAAAGAGATTGTAGGACTCTACCTAGACACCTTCTGATACAGCGAACTGGGATAGAGTGTAAAAATCTGCATTTCTAATATGTCTACGTGATTGTGCTCTCTACCCAAGGATGGGACTGTCTGACTCCCATCTGTTCTCTCCCCTTGTACCTTTAACTTGGCTCTCAGAATGTCTTAAATATATATCCCTTCCCCAATCTAAAACATTCACTGGTTGCCCATTGTATTCAAAACATGGTCTTTAGCGTGGCTTTGAAGGTCTTCTCCCCTCCAGTTTTCATCCATCTACTGGACCTTCTCAGCCATCCCATTCCAAACCTTCTCTTACCATGCCCATCAGACCCTTTCCTGAATTGACTTCTGCCTTCTTTCAGAGTCTTGGCTTATGCAGTCACTTCTACCTTCAAGAGCCTTTCTGGTCTTGACCCACTTAAATCCTGCTCTTCAGCAGCTACAATGTCATGACTTTCAAGAAACTTGATCTTTTCAAATTAGGATACTTCATGCTTTTCTCTATAGGCCTATTGCAATTGACCTACATCTCTCTCTCTTGTTTTGTTTGGCTTGGTTGGACTTGAGCTGTAGAAAGCTGAATTCATCATATCCCTCCACGCATAACACATTCTCTTCATTGGTTCATGGAGGCCCCTCTAATATGTGTGAACAGTATCTGAAAATATGTGTGTATCCTCCTAAAGCAAGTCATGTTATCCTATGTGTAGATGTTTTTAATTTGCATAAATGGTCTTGTGCTGGAAACCTCACTCTTTCTTTTTTCACTTGAGGTTTTTTGTGATCTATCCACATTGCTAAAATTGAATCACATTCATTCCTTCTGCTTGCCGTATAGTATTCCTTAAGGGGCGTTCACCACATTTTACTTGTCTGTTCCCTTTCTTAAAGGATGCCAGTTTGCCCCTAACACTCTATTGTCTCTAGGAGGCCACAGTGAACATTTCAGCAGTGGCCTCTGATGGCTTCTGGGTGAGAATTTCTCTGAAACACGGATTAAAGAACGGGATTACCTGGTCCCAGGACATATACTGCCTTAGTTTCACCAGACTCTAGTAGAATATCCCCCAGGTGGCTGCGCGGTTGCACTTCCTGTCTGGTCTCAGACACTCACCTCCTAGAGTGTACTTAGTCTTTGTCCTTCTAAACCACCCTGGCAAGGGGAGGCACTATGTATGAACTCAAGACCTTATAGGAAAAGTGAGTCAGGATCTTGAGGTTGTAATTTTAGAAAACCTTTGAGATATTTTTATGTCTGCTACAACTTAGGAGATCATCACTGATATTTTACAAACTAAAGGCTCTAATAGATATTTTTATGAGGGGAAGTGAGAGCTCCAAAGGTCTAGTCTGTCCCAAGACAAGAAAAAGTGGTCTAGAAAACATAGTGACTACAGTTCGATTAAGCCCCTTTTATGAGCTTCAATGACTCAAGATCACTCAATCTGAGATTTTTGCCACTGGAGAAACAATCTTTAAAAGTCAATTCACAAATATGAAAATTTTAGAAAAAAGGACATGTGTTGGTGAGGGAATTACTATCACAGGATAAGTTCCATGAGAATAGCATGGAAAAATTGTTATGTATGGTAAACACTTATTGAGGACTTCTTATGTACCAAGTACTGCACGAAATAATGCACAAACATTATATCCTATTTAATCCTCATTGATCCTATGAAATAGATACTATTTTATCAACTCTTTTGAAAGATGAAAATACTCAAGCTTAAAGAATTTAAAGAATTTGGCCAAGTGATACAACTACTAAATAACAAAGCCAAGATTTGAACCTAGATTTCTTTTTTTTAATTTTTAACTTGTTTTATTTTTTATTTTTAAAAAGTCACATCAAAATTAGTTAGCATATAGTGCAACAATGATTTCCGGAGTAGATTCCTTAGTGCCCCTTACCCGTTTAACCCATCCCCCCTCCCACAACCCCTCCCATAACCCTCAGTTTGTTCTCCATATTTATGAGTCTCTTCTGTTTTGTCCCCCTCCCTGTTTTTATATTGTTTTTGTTTCCTTTCCTTTATGTTCATCTGTTTGTCTCCTAAAGTCCTCATATGAGTGAAGTCATATGATTTTTGTCTTTCTCTAACTGAGCAATTTCACTTAGCATAATACCCTCCAGTTCCATCCATGTAGTTGCAAATGGCAAGATTTCATGTTTTTTGATTGCCGACTAATACTCCATTGTATATCTATACCACCTCTTCTTTATCCATTCATCCACCGATGGACATTTGGGCTCTTTCCATACTGGCTATTGTTGATCGTGCTGCTATAAACATGGGGGTGCATGTGTCCCTTCAAAACAGCACACCTGTATCCCATGGATAAATGCCTAGTAGTGCAATTGCTGGGTCATAGGGTAGTTCTATTTTTAGTTTTTTGAGGAATCTCCATATAGTTTTCCAGAGTGGCTGCAAAAGCTTGCATTCCCATAAACCTAGATTTCTAAATTTCTTTTGTTTTCAATTTCAGATTTCTAGCACAGAGTTACGTGCAGCAAAAGCACAGGCTTAGAGTAGGGCAGACAAGGTTTAATTTCTTGTTTGTCCACAACTTACTAGCTATAAGATGCTGGGTAAATTATTTTACCTTTTCTGGGCCTCACGTTTTCTCATCTGTACAAAGGGGCCAGGAATCTGTACCTCACAGAGTCGTGAGTATAAATGAACAAGATGTGTGGCCCATAGCAGATGCTTAGTAAATGTAAATATAACTTCCCTTATGAGATCTTTTCTTTCCAGTCTTTGGCACAGAGTAGACACATGCTTACTGAATAACTACAATAGTGATTTAAAAATTTCAGAAATTATCTGAAGTTTCCCTTAGATTAATTTGGTAGAGCAAAGATCTGAGAGAGGTGAGAGGAAGTATACAAGAGGAAAAGGCCCTAAAAGGGTTACCTGGAGAAGCCAGAGGCAACCGTATTCTATTTTGCAGTTTCCCTGATGATTGCCTGGCTGTGACCCCTTCTAAGTACAGTCAGTGACTGACTCACTTCCAGAGATAGAGAAACAAAAATATCAATGAGCAAAAAGCTCATTTTGCCTCCTTCACCAGGTCCCATGCAGGGAGTGTTGTGGGTTCGTGCAGCTATGAACCGATGCAAACTATCCCAGGGAACTGCTAGAGAGGAAATTAATTAACCCCTGCTATGGCTTCCTGGTGGGGGGCCGGGAATTAAGCTGTCATTTCTCCTGGATGTGTGGATAGGCCCCTTTCTGAAGCTGTTCTACTCTCTGAATTGCAGGCAGCCCATCTTCTCTCCTCTCCTAGGTGCCCTGAACTGAGAATACTGCCCTGAACAGGTAAGCTGGGCATCCCCTTACAGAAGCAAAATTGTGCAGTCACTGCTGCTTGTTTTTAGGGTTGGAAACTCCAGAGAGACCTCTTCCAGGGAGCTCAGAGTCAGTTACCCGTAGCTAAAGTAATGCGATTTGCAGAGATCTTGAGAAAGTAGCTTTAGCTGTGGACACCAAGGAAACCGTTCAGCATTTGGGATTCTCCGGCATCTAGACCATTGTTAGTTCTCCAAAGGGAGGCTCATGCCATGTGAATTCAAAGCTGCTGAGAGCTCCACTTTTAATGAGATCTTTCAAAGGGGATAGCTCAAATGGTTCCTAAGAATCATAATGTCAGGTGGATTTCATGGTCTAGACAGATCTGACATTTCCCTCCTTTTTTTTTTTTTAAGGTTTCTCCATAAACCAACAGCAATAATAATAAAAAAAAAAATCTAAAGTTCTGGGAAAGGATTGATTTATTAATAGAAGCTACTGGTTTTCTGCATCGATGGCCCCAGGGACTTTTGCTACATGGTTATGATGACTGGCTTTCCCCACCAAGCCTCCAGAGCTCCCAGCAGTCAATTTATCAACACAGGATGACAAGTTCATTGTTGTTCTCTGGAAGCTTTGGCTCTCAAGAACTACTTGGGGTTTTAGGCTAGGAAGATGCCTTTGGGAGAGCATTCTTGTATGAAGTAGTGCATTTGCTTGAAAAATGCTGGATTTTTTGAAACTGTGATAGAACCAACCTCTTACTCCTCCCCCTCACCCAAGGGAGTATGTTTCTTTCTAGAGCTTTCCAAGAGCTGATCAGCTGGAAATAAAACCAATTTCTGGCAGTCTGGGACTGCAGGAATTTAGTTTGAGTAACCCAGATGTTACCACATGGCCCAGCTTGTGTAAAAAGAGGGAATCCACATTCGTATGAATAACTGAGATTTCCTACTTTTACTAGCTTTCCAGTACTGCTGAAACAAATTACCCCACATTTGGTAATTTAAAACAACACACATTTATCCTCTTGTTGTTCTGTAGGGTACAAGCCCCTTATGGGTCTCATTGGGCTAAAATGAAGGGGCAGGGGTGATTTCTTTAGGAAGCTGTAGGTGAGAATCTCTTTCCTTGCTTTTGTCACTTTCTAGAGACTGACCTCATTCTTTGGCTAATGGCGCCGCCTTCCATCATTCCAGCTTCTGTTTCTGTTGTCATTTCTCTTATTCCTCTGGCTCAGATTCCTCCTGCATCCCTCTTATCAGGATTGTTGTGATCCCATCAAGTGCACCTGGACAATGCAGGACAATCTCCTTATCTCAAGATCCTTAATAAACTTCATGAGTCCCTTTTGCCATATAAGGTCATATTCGCAGAGTCTGGGGACTAGGACATGGACATATTGGGGAGGGGGGGACATTATTCCACCTGCCACATTATCTTGCTCCTATTTATGAAGGACCTTTGGCCCCTGCAGTTGTTCCGTTAGGTTATTTGGAGCTCCTTAGGAGTGCCCCACCCCCTTCCAGTTGCCCACTACAGATTCCCCCTTGTTATGGTTGGCTGCTCTTCAGAAAGTGAGCTGAGGAAGCTTCCCCATGGCACCAAAATGAGAATGCCAAGGCCTTGACCTGGAATGCGGACCTCCCAGAGCAGCGCTGGATCCCACAGCAGCGATGGGGAGAATGCCTCTCTCTCGGATTTTGGGTTGCGCCTGGTCACGTGGGCCCCACAAAGTGTTGTGACAAGAGTTCTACAAGACTTCTCTGGAAAACAGCTTCTGTCTCCAACCCTCTCTTGACAGGGATGCAGAAGCCATCCAAGAGGTCAGGCGGGGTTCGAGTAGAGGCACAGCACCAAATTTAGCTCCGATGACAGACGGGATACCATGGCAGGGTAAAGCAAGCCTTCTCACACTCTAGTGAGCATGGGAATCATGTGGGAATATTGTTAAAATGAAAATTCAGATTCAGTGGGTTGGGTGGGCCTGGATTCTGCGTTTCTGATACTTGAGCAAGGGTCATTGACCGTATGCCAATGATTAATCTTGATATGATCCAGTAAGTGTTCTGTGGCCAGTGTTTTGCTGTGAAATCCACAAATGTTGTGGACACAAGGGAGCATATCTAGCCCAGGCTCGGCGAAGGACAGGGCATGACTCTTAGAGGAAATGAGAAATTTGAGTAGAAGTTTTCCAGGCAAGGAATCAGGGGAAAGGATGCCGGCAGAGAGAACGGCATGTCCAAAGGGAGGGAGACAGGAGAGTTCTAGAACTGCAAGAATCACACAATGCCAGTGCAGAGGTGAAGGATGGGGAAGCAACATGAGATGTGTGATCATGTAGGACCTTTACCCCAGGCTAAGAAGTTTGGGCTTCATTGAATAATCAGTGGGGATATTTTTTTTTTTTTTTTTAATTAAGGAAAAGGAGAAAATGGACACAAAATTATCTCTGTTACTACCCATTCTGGGAAATGTGCACTTTGTTTTGATTGGCAAATCACAGGGCAATTAAGTGAATGACAGGAAACCTTGCCTTTAAAAAATAGACCTTATTTAGAGCCTATGGGCATATCAGGGCACTGCCAGTTTTGAGGTCAGCCAAGCTCTGTCTCACCACAGAATAGTGGTAAGGGCTGAACATGGCCATGACCGTTGGAAATCAGCCTGGATGCACGGATGGGGTGGGGATGATCGAGAACAGAACCTACTCTGTCGGCCGGTGAGGGGCAGTGTCTCAAGGTCTTGCTTTCACACTGCTTCCCCTCATGCCTTTCCTGTTAGTCTCCACAGTAATCTAGTCAGCATATCACCTATTTAAATGTGCCGCGTCTGGACAGTGTGCATGGGGATGACACCCAGAACTCAGCTTCCATCCCCCACCCCACCCTTGCCCAAAGATCAGAATGCAAGGGTGGAGACCTGGATGTAGGTGCTAGAAGAAAAGTACAGCGCCACTTGACTCTTCTCCTCTCCCTGCAGACCTGCCTCTAGCTCTCAGGACCAATCCCTACCCTAGATATGATGTCTTGAGTCGGCCTTTCACTCCGACTTTTCACAGAACCCTCTGTGGAAAGAAGAGGATTCTTTCCACCCATCCTCTGCTCACCCAAGAGTTGTTCATTCTGCAGGAGCAGAATAAGTATATACCCTGCATGTCTGTTTCTGGTAACATTATCTCTGAGGTGGGGCAATTCTGCAAGATGCTAAAGGTATTCCCCGAAAAAAAGAGCTTCTATTGTCAAGTATCTTTGGGTAATGATAGTATTGAAAATTGAACAGTTCCCCAGACCACAGACTTCTCAGAAGCTTGAATATGCTAACAAGCAATATGACTCTCCTAGAGGGGGATCCCTTGTGCTTCTGTAAGGGACAGTTTGGTACATATTGCTCCTGTCCATGCACACTTTCCTCGTCTCTGAATTTCTTTCTTATACTTATATTCCTAATACAAAATAGGGCACTTATTTATATTGTAGTTAATCTTCTTTTTTTCGGATGAGCTACATGCTCCTTGACATTGGGAATCAGATATTATACTTAGCTTCTCATTCCCCCCCACCCCACCTATCGTAGGGCTGATCGTATAATAAGAACTCGATAAATACTCAAATGAAAATAAAAATTTCTTTTCCCAAGTCCAGCTGTGAGTCCCTAAAATGGATCTAGATTTTAGTTGCGTCCAATGTTGCTTTCTCTCCAGGGAGAATTTCTTATAAGTAATTTCATGTATGTATGTATGTATGTATGTATTTATAAAGTTTATTTTGAGAGGTAGAGAGAGAATGAACAGGGGAGGGGCAGAGAGGGGGAGAGAGAGAGAGAGAGAGAGAGAGAGAGAGAGAGAATCCCAAGCAGGCTCTGCACTGTGAGCGTGGAGCCTGATGCAGGGGCTCTAACTCACGAACTGTGAGATCATGAGCTGAGCCAAAATCAAGAGTTGAATGTTTAACCGACTGAGACATTCAGGTGCCCCTCCCTGTGAGTAACTTTACAGTTAACAAAACAAAACAAAACACCAAAGAACTTCTGTCTTATCACCATTATATTGACAGAACTGAACTATTGAACTGTATACAGTTTAAAAACTCATTCTTGCCACTTGAAGAAATCTTAGAACACTCAAGCAAGTAGACAGAAGAATGGACAATTGCAACTTCACACATCAATCTTAGCACATCAATTGCTAAGATTTTGGTTATTTACTAAAAAGTTATCCCTACCTTTATACTTACGTACTGACATAAATTCTTTATTTTATTTTATTTATTTATTTATTTATTTATTTAGTTAAATTAATTAATTTATTTGCACCAAGCTTCTTGATGTGCCCAACAGGGCAAGGTGACGTGCCTGCTGGAAGCAGTTCAGGCTGTACTGGTCTTGCCAGTAGGCACTGATGGCTGCACTTCCGCTATGTTACGAGATCTCTAACTTCTTACTTGTCTCCTCTTTTTTTTCTAAGTTTTTAAATTTATTATTTTTTTTATTTTCAGAGGGAGAGAGAGAGAGAGAGAGAGCGCCAGTGGGAGAGAGGGTCAGAGGGGGGGAGAGAGAGAGAGAGACAGAGGGAGAAAGAGAGAGAGAATCTCAAGCAGGTTCCACGCTCAGTGTAGAGCCCAATGCGGAGCTTAATCCCACGACCATGGGATCATGACCTGAACCGAAAACAAGAGTCAGGTGCTCAACAAACTGAGCCATGCAGGCGTTCCACTTGTTTCCTCTTCTTAGGAAGATTATCTTCAAATTGGAAAGGAGCAACCCAATATGGCGGAGAGATTTGTGTGTTCCACTGGACATAGGAAGAGAAGAACAGGTTAGTTGAGGAGTGAAAAGGAGGATGGTCATTATGCAAAAGTCTTCAACGCTCTATGAAGGTCTCAAGAAATTTAAAAGAACCGTGAACATGATCATTGAGTCATGCAAGTAATCTTCAAGGAATCACAGAAAACTGGAGAGATGGCAAAAAATATCCTTATTTCCAGAAAGGAGATATAGTCTATCCACTGGGTATAAAAAGACAAG
>NW_026059204.1:0-76276 GCF_023721935.1 Panthera uncia | reverse complement strand
TCTGGGTTTATGCACTCATGTTTGATTACGGAACTCTTCTTCCCTCATCTCCTCAGGCTGGGAAATGGAGGTGACATCTGGTTTTCTCAGGCATCTTTTGAGGGGAGTGGACTACAAAGCTCTTAGAAGTGTGAAGACTGTCAGTGGAGAGAGAAGTGCTTTGTTGCATTTTGAGAGGACTTTTCAGTGAATTTGCTTGGTGACTCTGGGTCCAGTGAAGCCCCCTGATCATCCAGAGCTTGACGTGAATACCTCGCCTCAGGGAATCCCTCTCAGACCACTCCTGAGGTGTGAATCTGGGCCGCTCATCTGTTTTCTTAGGGGCCCTGTGCTGTCCTTCGTAGCATGTTCATCACTGTGTAATGTTGAGACCGAGGCTTGGGGAGGGGCAGACCTGAGTCTTTTGAGGTTCCTAGGAGTGGCCAGTGCCAGGCCTGTGCCTGGTACATTATGGCTGCTCAGTACATACTTGGATGCATGTGAATGCTATAGCAAACACATGATTTTTATATGATTTAATGCGCCTTACTCCAAAGATAAAGGAAGACCAAACTTTAAAAAAATCTATTGATTGGAATCACAAAGAACTTTGTGCTTTTACCAGTAGAATAAGCTATCAAGACCAAAATGACAGTCATGCATGTTTATTTCAATTCAGTTGGTGGATGGAGTACCAAGTTAGTAGCCTCATTGTCCTCACATCTACTAAGTTAATCGTATATCTGTGGCCAAAAAATGCTAGATATCCTCTGAAGTGTTTCTTCCCTTATCCCTTAGCAATACAATAGAGTCTCTAGTTTTTAGATGGACACATGGCAACCTATAATAAAGTGTACATTTTCCAGTCTCCTTTGTACCTAGGTATGGTCATATGATGAATGTAAATGAGGCACATGTGATTTTCAGAAACTGTCATATTACTGTCTTCCTGCTTCCTGCTGATGGACTGTGGATGTGATGACTGGACTTGGGCAGCCGTAGTAGGCTGTGGAGACAGTAGAGCAGCAAGATGAGGGTCCCTAAGTACTTTTCTAAAGCTGCCCTACCAGCCCTGCCCACCTCTGGATTTCATTTGTGTGAATCAAGTCACTGTTAGTTTGGATTTGATATCTCTGCTAAACTGAATCCTACCTAATAAAAGATTAAGAGAATTATAATTCTCAGGACCTTTTTAAGGCCAGTTTTGGAAAACCTGCTGTGGTTCAAGTAATAAATGAGGGTTTGCTTGTGACAAGGTTTTGGGTAATGTAGTATGAGTGTTGAAAGCATGGGCGTGGAAGTGTGTTGGGTCTTAGTTGCCGGGAGTTCTTGGACAATCTCCTTGGGCTTCCATCTTTCTGTCTGTAAAATGGGGATAATGACACAGTGCCTGAGTCCTGCTGTTCGTCCTCTTGTGGAACCTCCATATAACCAGTTCTCTCAGGGCCAAAGCAATTTCAGTTGAAGAAGATAGCTCTTGTGCAGCTTGTCTTTTTTTTTTTCTTTTTAAATCAACAAAATGAAATAACCTTAGAAATATAACTCGTTAAAGCATATAAAATTGTTGGTTCTTTTATGTGATTTTAAGTTCAATTATAGACCATGGGCTTTTACCATCTTAATGACAATTCATTTAGCCTTTCTTAATTTGATGCCTACCAAGTGCCAGGCATTTCTTCTTAAGCCTTGGGAACAAAAACCAAAAACCAAAACAAACAAAAAATGGTCAAGACATAACTGTACCACTACAGACTGTAAAGCGATGGTGGGCATGCCCTTCTCTTTACAAAGCAGTTGTATGCTTTGCAGATAGATGTTCTTAGGGGGATAGAAGGCGGAGATTTTGACGATGTGATTCTTTTGTTTCTACAAGTATAGATAAACCGATTGCTGGTTACTGGGGCCATAGTATGTGCAAACCAGATGTTGACTGCATGTTCATTGGTGCTCAGAGCTTGACCTGGACTTAATTTTTCAGTCTTCTGAGAGTCCAGAGACAGAGTCCCTCTTCCCTGGAGTTCTGCACCTTCTTGGCTTTCTTACTGCTTTCCTCTGTCCTGCACTCCTGTTTCCGAGACTGCCTCTTTGGTCTACATGTGCATTTATTTAGTCTTTCCACTTGATTGTAAGGAATTTGAGATCAGGGACTATGGCTATTTAGGTGATTTGTACACAGATCTTAGGGCCAGTGTTTCATATGCAATCTCTTCAAAGCTTGACTGATTCATGGGGCAGCGAGGATTCTCAGAGCACATGACTTCTTCCATCCCTCCTTGCTAAGGCAGAACCTGGAAATGGGCTGCCTCAGAGTTGGTCAGCTGCACCAAAGGTGCCTCGTTCTACTCAGCTACCCCAGTGGTGTGGATTTCCTATAGCAGAGAACTTGTCCCTGTTTCTAAAGGTCAGCACCTTTATTGGCTTCCTCTCCTTTGCCTTCTCTGTTTTATTGTGCCTAATAAAATGCAGTGGTTATTTTACTATTTAATAATTTCTAAGATCAAAGGAAGTTAAGTAGTCATTTCTGCTTTTATTAATTAGTCTTTTCTTTTTCAAATTAGTTTTCTGTTGATGTTCTCAACAGATAAATGCAATGTCATTTATTCCTCTCTGTGAAGGCCATTTAAAGTCTTAGTGGATTTAGCTTTTTAATTTATTCTTGAATTTTGAATAGGAAAAAAAATGAGAGTGTGAGTTAGAACAGATATGTTTAAAAAGACATATAAGCTGCTTTTCGCCCTGTGCGTCTCATCTCTGTGAAGGAAGCATACCATACGTGCACCCAAGAATCGTGCATTCCTGCACTTCTCCATGCAATCTATGGCAGTGAAATAATTAAATCGAATGGTTTTCTAGTCTCTTGTGACAGATGTTCTAGTGGTGTTTTTATTCTAGTAAATAGAACTTTATTCCAGAATTCTTTTTGGCACTCTTAAATTTTGGAACTTTAGGTGTTTTCATTATTACAGGAGACACCTATTCCTGTGCCATAAAGGTCCTTGGACTATCATGTAAATGCTCCTGAGTGGGGACCGGGGCACTGAGCAATCCTTCTCCTGGTGGGAATCATGGAATGACCCCATCTGGCAAAGCACCTGAGTTGTGTTATGTCTGAGTATAGTTATGTTCCTAAGTATGTTTACGGGCACTGCCACGCTGGGTCCCTTCATCAAAGCAGGAGGAAATGTTATCTCTGCTTTAGGAAAAAAGTTGCTTTGTTTTCCTATAAACTAAATTGGTGGGGAAGACCCATCTATCAAAGGGAAGATGGTTCACATTGCTTTTTAATCTTATAAGATTGCTTGCTAATTAGAAATTAAAAGACCTGGAATTACCTTGAACATGAATAAATAAACCTCTTAGGTCAGGGTGGAAAAGTTGATACACTGTATATTACATGAAAGTCTTCTTGGGCTGTTTGGAGTTTGATGTTTCTGGAGTTAAAACAGCCCTTGAAAAAAACAGACAACATTCAATGATATCAACTTGCAAATATTTGTAGGAAAACAGCAACAGACCATATCTTCAAGGACTTGAAAGGATGCTTGGCTGGTGTTGTCTTCCCAGAAGCTAAAGGCTGAGAGCCAGCCGAGGCAGAACCTTCCAGTCTGAGACACTAACTCCTGTTGGAAAAGGCACACAGCAACAAATATAGCCGACCTTTATTTTCCCTTTGATTTTTTGTTTAACTGCAGTTTTGATTAATGACAAACATATCGATGTTTGGCTTGTGAGGCGTGGATGCATCCCTGCTCTTTCTCAGTGGAGGCTGGACTGAGGTAGCAAACAAAATCTAATTAGTTCTTTTGAAGTACCCCCTCCCTGCCCTGTTTGTTACTAAGCTCTACCTTTGATAGTCTAATACTGTGTGGTCTGTGGACTCTGCTGCCATGTAAATTTTTAAAAATATATTTATGTATTTGTGTAGCTAAAAGCAGTCTGTGTGCTATGCATATGGAAATATTTAAGGGAAAGTGTACTCATATCTGCAACTTACTTTGAATACGTAAAAAATAAGATAGATTGATGGATGAGTAGAGCAGTGATGAATAGGTATGTGATAAAGCAACACAGTAAAATATTCTAGAATCTTCATGACGGGCACATAGAAATTCCTTGTAAAATTCAACTTTTGTGCAGGTATGAACACTTTTATAATAAAATATTGGGAGGAAAAATGGAAGGGGAGGAGTCTGTCATGTAGGATTCTCACTCAGATGAAGCCAAATCTCTAGGAATAAAATAGTTTTTAGCATGACAGAAGTCTTGACTGACAGGCAGACTTGGGGTGGTTATTGCCTGGCGCGGAAAGAGTGCATCTGCTTCTGTGTCTTCGTAAAGGCTCTGTAGTACCCCGTTTCAGTGAATGTGCTGTAATGTATGAGCCAGTTTCTGATTGGTGTTTCAGTGGCCAGGCACCAGCCTGGTGGGACTTCCACGACAACATACCACGGACTTAAGGGTGGCTTAAACAACAGACATTTATTTTCTCACAGTTTGGGAGGTCCAAGATCAAGGTGCTCAAAGGTTGAGTTTCTGGGGAGGATTCGTCTCCTGGCTTGTGAAGGGCTGCCTTCTTGGTGTCCTCGTGTGGTCCTCTGTGCTTCTGCAGAGGGAGAAATCTCTGGGGTCTCTTTATAAGGACCCAGCCCATAGGGCTGACCTCTCATGACCACTCTCATGACCTCACTTAACAAATTCATTACCTTTTCGTGAATAAACGGAACTTTATTCCTTTGTCCTGCCGGTTGTAATCCCCTTTGGTTGTATGACTTTTCTCCTTTTTCAAAGAACACCTGGGAACAGTGCCTCCTTCAGGTCTGGCGGGGAGCTTGGTTCATCCACTTCTTGGGGTGTCTGCCTCTCTTTTTTCCGTGTGCTTGCTGTTCAGCGGTGTCTATTTGTTCTCCTAAATATGGGGCGCCTGCCCCAAGGGACATGGTCTTCAACGGAGTCATAACTCCTGGGGCTCTGTGTATGGAGCTGGGGGAAGGAGGAGGCATAGGAAATGGGAACCTAGCTGAAACAGGGGTTGAGTCTGGCACTGGATGAGGGTGCTTCTGGCTGCCCAGGCTCCTGCCAAGAACCATTCCTGAGATGAGAGCTGCTGTTCCCATGGAAACGAGTGGCCTCCTCCACCCCTCCCTGGGCCCCCTGGTGTGATGCTGTGTCTGTGTATTCTGTACAAAGGTACTTGTCCTTTCCCTTTGTAAACTACATTTGACATGGATTAAATCAATATAGACAAACAAAAAAACCCGAACACAGACTCTGTCTCTAAGTAGTCACATTGGGGGTTCGGCTTCAGCATGTTAATTTGGCGGGGGACACAACTGAGTCCATAACAATAAATATTTAAATTGTTTCAAATTTGGGATTACTATAAGCAATTCTGCAGTGAATTTACAATTTAAACAATGGAGGCTTATAGATGGTTTATAGATTATACACATTTAACACAGGATAGTGATGTTTTATCTATTTGAACCAATTTGTGTGATCATCTCTGTATTTTCTGCATACTGTCCATAGTCCCACCACACAGATAAGTCTTTTAAATATGTGTTTTATTAATTGGATAATTTTTTTTTTGAGAAAAAAGCATGAGAGGGAGAGAGAATCTTAAGCAGACTCCACGCCAAGTACAGAGTCCCATGTGGGTCTCTTATCTCTCGACTGTGAGATCATGACTGGAGCTGAGATCAAGAGTCAGATGCTTAACCAACTGAGTCACCCAGGTGCCCCCAGATCGGTCTCTTTAATACACTTCAGTGTGATAAAGAATGTATTTTGTATGAATTCGTTTTTCTTTGATAATCACTGATGATGTGTGTGTGTGTGTAATATATATATATATGTATATATGTATGTATGTATGTATGTATGTATTCTTCTGGATTTGCCTTTTCACATCTTTTAGCATTTTCTTATAAGGTCATTTGTCATTTTAATTGATTTCAAAGGCTCTCACGACATTAAAGAATTAAGACTTTGTTGGTAACAGAGACAGAGCACGAGCAGGGGAAGGGCAGAGAGAGGAAGACAGAATCCAAAGCAGGCTCCAGTCCCTGAGTTTTCAGCACAGAGCCTGATGTGGGGCTTGAACCCACAAACTGTGAGATCATGTCTTGAGCAGAAGTTGGATGCTCAACCAGTTGAGCCACCCAGGTGCCCCAGCTTGTCTCTATTTTCAGTCAGCACTGTTCTTTTGTCTAACTGCTCCTCCCCTTTGTTCTGTTATGGGCTAAATTGTGTGCACTTCTGACTCCTGTGTTGAAGCCCTGACTCTCAGTGTCTCAGAATGTGACTGTATTTGGAGAGAGTGCCTTTAAAGAGATCAGTGAAGTAAAATGAGGTCATCAGGGTGGGTCTTCATCCCCTGGGAGTGGGACCTTTACAAGGGGAAGATTAGACACAGCACAGACCCAGGGTGGCAGGGGGAGGACACAGTGGGAAGGTGGCAGTCTGCAAACCAAGGAGAAAGACTTCAGAAGAAATCAATGTGGCTGACACTTTGATCTTGAATTCCAGCCTTTAGAACTGTGGGGGACATTTAAAAATATATATATTTAATGGGGCACCTGGGTGGCTCAGTCGGTTGAGCGACTGACTTCGGTTCAGGTCATGATCTCACGGTTTGTGATTTCGAGCCCTGCATCGGGCTCTGGGCTGACAGCTCAGAGCCTGGAGCCTGCTTCTGATTCTGTGTCTCCCTCTCTCTCTGCCCCTCCCCCACTCATGCTGTGTGTCTCTCTCTGCCTCAGAAATAAATAAACATTAAAAAAATTAAAAAAATATATATTTATTTTTGAGAGAGAGAGAGAACACGCACTTGAGTGAGGGAGGGACAATGAGAGAGGGGGACAGAGGATCCAAAGCAGGCTCTGTGCTGACAGCAGAGAGCCTCATCATGCGGGGCTTGAACTCCCTGTGAAATGATGACCTGAGCCAAAGTCTGATGCTTAATCAACTTAGCTAGTCAGGCACCCCTGGGGGACTTTTTTGTTGTTGTTTAAGCCACCCAGTCTGTGGTGTTTGTTATGGCAGCCTCAGCTTACTTATGCCCACTCCAACCCAGGAAATTGTCTCCTACAGTGGGGCAAGGATTCCTATTGTCTCCTTCTCCCCACTGCCCCCTGCCTCTTTCTCTTTGTCTCATCCCATCAACCTAGAACAAGGTTTGACCCATAGTAGCCACCTAGATACCTGCTAAATGAATGAAGAGGATCTGAGCGGTTTTATTTTGGTTTTAATTTGAGAATGTCTGCTAAGGTATGCCTAAGTTATTGCATCAAAGAAGCCTAAATAGGATAAAGTTTGTCTTTCGAACAGATCTCTGTCTCTGGTTGTCTCAGGGCATGTGGGTAGGCTCCATTATACTTAATGTACTAATATACTCTTCCATTTATGATTCAGAATGGCTGCTCTTGTTCCTACCGTCTCATCTGTATCCTAACCAACAGGAAGAAGGAAATGACTATTAATGTTGCATTCATATATCTTAAAAATCTGACGTGTGTTGGCATGCAAAGTTTCCCTTCATATTTGATAGGTCAGAAAGTCACATGACTTATGAAACTGCAAGAAGAGCTGGGAAATACAGTTTTGGGTCAGGTGGCCATATGCTGAGCTAAAACTATTAAAGGAAGGAGGGGAGAATGAATATTGGAATGTAGTTACTCTGCCACAGTCAGTATAGGAAAATGTATTTTGAGTTCCTAAATGCTGCCTTTTAAATATTTTACTCTAAAAATCAAAAGAAAGGATAACTGAAGTTACTTTCTTGTGTGCCTTAAATTTTGAGTGATGAGAGAATTTGACTCATAGTCCAGAAATCGTATTCTTGAAACATTTAAGCCATATTCTATTTGTACGTGTGGATTTCTTTTTATGCCTCAAGATGAGAAAAGGATGGCTATATAAAGGGAATGAGGAAAAATTAGCAAATTATGTGGTAGTAATCACTAGAAGAACTAGAAATAAAATAGTTTCAAATGGTTGCCTTTGGAAGTAAAGGAGATGTGACATAAAAGTATTCCTTTTATTATATGTCCTTCTGTACTATGGCTTCTTAAAGATCATGTGCCTGAACTGTTTTAATGCAAATTAGACTGTTTAAAGAATAGGATTTTATAAAAATGAAGATAGAAAGTATAAGCTAAAATAGGCAATGAGAAGAATACTTAAAATCAATAAAATGGCAAGTTCAGAAAGTATGTTTTACACTTTATCTGTCTTTATCTTGAGGATGAAACCCAAGAGTGTACAGGAAGCTTGATGATCCAGGGCTTTTTAATGAACGATGTGCTATAGGGACTAAGAATGTAATGTCACCTGATTGATCCCTGTGGTGGTTACGTGAAGATGGGTCCCTCAGGGAGCTAGGATCTATTTTTGTTCACAGCAACTTTCAAGACTTTTCTGTCCACCCCATTCTTCCATTTTAGGAGTGTGATACCCTCTTTTTTGACAAAGCATTTAGATTTAAGGAAGGTAATCCAAATATGAGCCCTGGGTCTTGGTCATATATAAACACTAAATTGCAAGTAGTGAGTGGTAGAAAGACTAAGGTCTGTGTGAGGCTGTCATTCCTGAGCTGTCTTCTGCACCAGGGTGGCTGAGAGGCTTCTTGGAGGCATTCATAGAGACATCCTTTCTTCCTGACCAAAGTGAGTTCCTCCCACCTCCACATTAATTGCTCTCATATTATAGTGAGCCCTGCCACAAGACAGGTATTGCTGTGCTGGTGAGTGTTAAGGTGCTATCCCATGGTCACCTGGTTGTCTTCAGACCCATGGAAGGCTTTTCTTTTTGGGCCAGTCAAACCTGGTGTGAATCCAGTAGTTCCGTTTTACCTGCTAAGCCAACTTGGGCAGCTTCTAACCCCTCCGGCTCTGGGTTCATGCCTGTGCAACGTGGACTCTCCTAGGATGGCTAGAAGCTCAGGTGAGAAAATGCATACTCTGGCTATGTCATCGAGGGGTCATATTAAATGTAAATTTTCCGGGCGCCTGGGTGGCTCAGTCCGTTAAGTGTCTGACTCTTGATTTCAGCTCAGGTCGTGATCTCGCGGTTTGTAAGCTCGAGCCCCACGTCGGGCTCTGCACTGACAGGAACCTGCTTGGGATTTGCTCTCTCCCTCTCTCTCTCTCTGCCTCTCCCCTTCTTTCTCTCTCTGTCTCTCAAAATAAATAAGTAAACTTAAAAAAAAATGTAAGTTTTCATCCTGGCTGCATGGTACCTGGAGATCTTTGAAGAAAACTACCTGCCTGACTTCAGATTGACCAAACAGAAAACTTTGGAGGTGGGGGAAGTTGACGGACAGTAGTATTAAAAACAAGAAGAAAACACACCCATACAGCTTTTCCCAGGAGCTGGCTGGAGAAACACTGCCATAGAAGATAAAATGCACCTGCGCCTGTGGGGCCTGGATGGATCAGGAGGCACAAATCAACCAGAATTCAAAAGTCGTCAACTATTCGCCTATGCTTCAAACTGAAGGGGTCTCAGTAGGCTCCTGTTTATTTCACCACATGATTGAGTGTCTGTGACTGAGTTCTACTGAGAAAATCTCTGTTTGCTGTTACATCTTCTCTCCTGAAGGCCCCGCAAAAAATGTCTCCATGCCTGTGTAGCTACCGCATGAACATACCGGTTCTGTTTTCAGGGGATCGTTAGTCTCCAGGAAGAAAAACCCAGACTTGTGATCTGACCTAAGTCAGCTTGACCGATGAGGGCTCTTTTGATAAATACTCCAGCCCCCAGTGATCATAGGTAGGTGTTACAGATCTCTTCCTCCAAACCCCATCCAAGATGATAGGCTACAAGGCAGTCAAACACATAATAGTAAGAAGGCACAAAAGTGGGGGCTCCCCAATCCATTCCTATACACTGAGTGAAGCCTGCCACCTACACTTGGGCATTTTAATGCACCCTTTGCTTTACTGGTTCACTGTGAAGTCAGTGTGGGGATAATCCAAGGGCAAAGCCAGCCGAATTTACAGTTTGGTCAGGCAACAGAACACCCATTAAGTGTGTACTGGGGGAGGCACAGGAACGCGTGATTTTAGACCCTAAGAATTACTGCAAGTTACTAGGCTGCTGAACCTATCATGTTTTTCTTCTCATGCCCATCATAGTTGAGACTCCATGAAATTATTTCTAGCCAACCACCTAACTGACCTCTAACTGATTGCTCCATTGATAAATTATTTCCAATAGTGTGTATTTTTCGTTGGTGAAATGAGTCATGTTTGAGAAATACAGGTGGGTTAGAAATACTACATAGGCACTCCTGCCTTGCACGCAAAGGGTTATGACAGGGGTCACCAACTTTTTACGAAAAGGGTCAGATAAAAAATATTTCAGGCTTTGAGGGCCATCTAGTTGATATTCCAACTATTCAGCTTGGCTATGGTGGCATGAAAGTCACCACAGTCAATATGTAAATAGTTCTCTTGTAATAAGATTATAGTTACGTTAGGTTGTTCACTCATGGTATAGAAGAATCTGGCAAGTTCAGGATCTTGTTTACTTTGGAACAGTGGAAGCACCTGATTCTTCTATCCCTGAGTGTTGCCTTACGTAGGGGATTCTGTTCTGTGATATCAGACATCCGGAAGGCTAGCTAAGAGAACATGTTTGTATTTTCCTTGTGTGTGACTTCTGTGTGAGGACAGAGAGCTGAGACCTCAGTAGGCAAACAAGAGCTGGCTGTGGGACTTGGTGGGGGCTGTTGTTCCTTGTCAAACTCCATGTAACGGCAGGGGAATGGAGAGGACACCTGTGGCCTTCTCTCCCTTTGAATCAGAGGAGGCCACCATTTGCCAACAAGAATGCAGTGATTGTCAATGACCCAATTGGCTTAAGTCTGTGTGTAACTGTCACTAAGGCAAAATTTCAGAAGTGAACTGACCTGGCCTACTACATGGCTTTCAGTTCATCTTGATCCTGGAAGCTGGCCTCTCTGCGTTGGTCGTAATTACATGGATTAAAACAGTTAAAACATTTTCTTCTCTTTGTATATAAAATTGATTGTGTGTATGTGTGTGTGTGTGTGTGTGTATGCACATAGCATAAAAGTAACCATTTTAACCACTGTTTATTTTTTTTTTAAGTTTATTTGGAGAGAGAGAGAGAGAGATAGAACATAAGTGGGGGAGGGGCAGAGAGGAAGAGAGAGTATTCCAAGCAGGCACCACACTTTTAGTGCAGAGCCCCATGTGGAGCTCAAACCCACAAACTGTGAAGTCATGACCTGAGCTGAAACTAAGAGGTGCTTAACTGACTGAGCCACCCAGGCTTTTGTCTTTTTGTGACTGGCTTATTTTACTTGGCATAATGTCTTCAGGTTGATGCAAATTGTAGCATGTATCAGAATTTCTTTCTTTTTTAAGGCTGAAGAATATTCTAGTGTATGTGCAGACCACATTTTGTTTATCCATTCATGCGTCAGTGGTCGTTTGGATGGTTTCTAGTTTTTGACTGTTGTGAACAGTGCTGCTATGAATATTGCTGTACAGATAACTCTGTGAGCTCCTGCTTTCAATACTTTGGGGTACATACCCAGAAGTGGAATTGTGGGATCATACTATGATTCTATGTTGAAAGTTTTTTTTCTTTAATTTTTTTTCACATTTATTTATTTTTGAGAGAGCAAGACAGAACATGATCAGGGGAGGGGCAGAGAGAGAGAGAGAAAGAGCAGGGACATAGATTCTGAAGCAGGCTCCAGGCTCCGAGCTGTCAGCACAGAGCCTGACGTGTGGCTTAAACTTACAGACTGTGAGATCATGACCCGAGCTGAAGTCGGATGCTTAACCGACTGAGCCATCCATGTACCCCTCTGTGCTGAAAGTTTTGAGCCATCATACTGTTTCCCCAATGTCTGCATCATTTTACATTCCTACCTGCAATGTATAAGGCTGCTAATTACTCCACATCCTCTCCAACATTTGTTATGGTCTGTTTTTTTTTTTTTTTTTTAATAATAGCCCCACTAATGCACATGAAGTATAATATCATGTGGTTTTGATTTGCATTTCCCTAATGACTAGTGATGTTGGGCATCTTTTCATGTGCTTATTGGACATTTGGAGAAATAACTATTTTTTTGAGACATAACTATTTAAATACATTGCCTAATTTTTAAAGTTTATTTAATTATTTTGAGAGGGAAAGAGCGAGCGAGCGAGAGCTTGAGCAGGGGAGGGGCAGAGAGAGAGGGAAAGAGAGAATCCCAAGCAGGCTCTGTGCTGTCAGTGTAGAGCCTGATATAGGTCTCAGTCTCACAAACCCTGAGATCATGACCTGAGCTGAAATCAAGAGTCGGACATTTAACCAACAGAGCTAATAAAGCACTCTGAAAAGTTTTTATTTATTCCAGTTAGTTAACATACAGTTAATATTAGTTTCAGGTATACAATATAGATATTCAACACTTCCATATACCACCCAGTGGTCATCACAACAAGTGCGTTCTCTTAATCCCCATCACCTATGTCACCCACCCCTCTACCTACCTCCCTTCTGGTAACCATCAGTTTGTTCTCTATAGTTAAGAGTCTGTTTCTTGGTTTGCTTTTCTCTCTTTTTTTCCCTTTGCATATTTGTTTTGTTTCTTAAATTCCACATGTGAATGAAATCATATGGTATTTGTCTTTCTCTGAGCATAATGCTCTCTGGCTCCATCCATGTCCTTGGAAATGGCAAGATTTCATTCTTTTTTTTGGATGAGTAATAATTCCATTTTTCCACCTATCTATCATCTATCTATGTATCTATCACATCTTCTTTATATATTCATCAGTCAGTGGACCCTTGGGCTATTTCCATAATTGAGCTTTTGTGGATAATGCTCCTATAAACATTGGGGTGCACGTATCCCTTCAAATTAGTATTTTTGTATTCTTTGGGTAAATACCAAGTAGTGTGCTTCCTGGATCCTATCTCCTACATGATTTTTAAACTGTGTTTCCCAAAGTGGTTCCTTGGAACACTGGTTTTGCAGCATCTTAAATGGGCTTTTTGAGTAAAAAGGGTTCTGAGACCAAATACTAATGGTATGCTTTGGGTTCAATAAAGCCTAAACTTTTTTTTTGCTTGTGAAATGCTTGGAACATTAATGCACTAATACATACATAGTAAACCTCTGAGTCAGAGAGTATGAAATATATTTCTCAAGCTTAACTGACCACAGAGCTCTTTTTATGTAGAAAAATTTGCAGGACTAGTCTTTGCTGAAGAGGATGTAGGGAATGCTGTACTAGCTTATTTGCTTTGTCACTGGTTGTCAATTTTTTTGTTTTACTACATGCCTATGCTCTGTTCTTAGCATCAGCATACTCATGGCTGATGGCTTCCCTCACTGTTTTCTCCCTTTTGCTCACCTGTTCTAGTCAATGGGCAAATCTTGATTCTTCCTCCCTAAAGAGAACTTGAACCCATCCCCTTTACTTTATTTTCCCAGTCCTTAGTATGGTTGCTTGTACTTCTACAAACTGTCTGAATGGGTCTTGCTCTATACCAAGCTACCAGAATGGTCTTTTGAAAACGTAAATTAGGGGTGCCTGGGCGGCTCAGTCGGTTAAGCGTCCGACTTCAGCTCAGGTCATGATCTCGCGGTCCGTGAGTTCGAGCCCCACGTCGGGCTCTGTGCTGACGGCTCAGAGCCTGGAGCCTGTTTCAGATTCTGTGTCTCCCTCTCTCTGACCCTTCCCCATTCATGCTCTGTCTCTCTCTGTCTCATAAATAAATAAACAACAACAAAAAAAAGAAAACGTAACTTAGATAAAGTCATGCCCTTACTTAAATTCTGTATTATTAGTCAGCCCTGGTGTGTAGGTCATTTTGAGCTGTACTGGAAAATGATATTCAAGTACCAAACTTAGTGATGTCTTCTTTTTAATAAAATTCAAGTATAATTAACATACAATGTTAAATTAGCTTCAGGTGTACAATATGATTCAACAATTCTATACATTCCTCAGGGCTCATTATAAGTGTAGTCTTAATCCCCTTCATCTAACCCTCCGTGCCCCCCCCCCCCCCACCGCATAGCACCCTTCTGGCACCCACTAGATTGTTCTCTGTAGTCGAGTCTTGCTTTTTTGTTTGTCTCTTTTTTTCTTTGTTCATTTGTTTCTGAAATTCCACATATGTGTGAAATCATATGGTATCTGTTTTTCTCTGATGAATTCATTTCACTTAGCATTATACCTTCTAGATCCATCTATGTTATTGAAAATGGCAAGATTTCATTCTTTTTATGGCTGAGTAATATTTTCTTTGTGTGTGTGTGTGTATTTATATATATATATATTACATTAAAAATTTTTAATGTTTATTTTTGATAGAGAAACAAAGCATGAGTGGGGGGAGGGCAGAGAGAGTGAGAAGGAGACACAGAATCTGAAGCAGGCTCCATGCTCTGAGCTGTCAGCACAGAGCATGATGTGGGGCTCGAAACCACTGACAGTGAGATCCTGACCTCAGCCAAAGTTGGACACTTAACTGACTGAGCTACCCAGGCGCCCCACTACTGTGTGTATATGTATGTGTATGTGTGTGTGTGTGTGTGTGTGTGTGTGTGTGTGTGTGTGTATATATATATTTTTTTTTTTTTTAGAGAGAGAGTGAGCGAGTGCGGGTGCACGTGCGTACGAGTGGGAGAGGGGCAGAGGGAGAGTAGGGAGATAATCCCAAGCAGGCTCCACACCCAGCAGGGAGCTGGACATAGGGCTTGATCTCACAACTGTGAGATCATGATATGAGCCAAAAGCAAGAGTTGGATACTTAACCAAATGAGCCACTCAGGCATCCCTATACCACTTCTTCTTTATTTACTCATCTATGCATGGACGCTTGGGTTACTTCCATAATTTGACTGTAATAAATAATACTGCTATAGACATAGGGGTGTGTATAGCCTCTTGAATTAGTGTTTTCATTTTCTTTGGGTAAATACCCAGTAGTAGAATTACTCGATCCTATGCTAGTTCTGTTTATAATTTTGTGAGGAACTTCCTTATTGTTATCCACAGCAGCTACATCGGCTTTCATTTCCACCAGCAGTGCACGGTTTCCTTTTTCTCCATGTCCTCACCAACACTTGTTATTTCTTGTGTTTTTAATATTAGCCATTCTGACAGGTGTGAGGTGGTATCTTACGGTGGTTTGGATGCATATTTGCCTGATGATGAGTGATGCTGAGCATCTTTTCATGTGTCTGTTGGCCATCTGGATGTCGTCTTTGGAGAGATGTCTGTTCATGTCTTCTACCCATTTTTTAATTTGCTTATTTGTTAGTGATGTCTCCTTTAAAAAAGTAAATTAGAGCAGATTCACAGTTATTTCTGGTCTTTTCTTGCAATAGCTTGCATTCTTCTTGAAGGAGAGAAAACAGTACTTTCCTCAGAGGTGGTTAGAGGGGTATGATACCAGTTTCCTGTAATCCACAGTCTAATGTCTCTGTACCACAGGAACCAACTGCTACTGTTGAACAGTTTAAGTTACGTGGCAATTGTTGTTTATTGCAATGATTTCTTCGTGGTGTTTCTTGAGTACTGTTAAAATCTGATGAGACTTTTGAGTGCTATAGAAGAAAAACAGATTATCCTGCTTACCAGTGGTTCTCAACAGGGCTCAGTATTCCCTGCAGCCCTGAAGGCATTTGGAATGAAAATGAGAGTTGGGAATGTCCTCACTTCTCTGGGTGCTACTGGCATTGAGTGCTCTGCTGTCCACGATGAAAGCTGTCCTGCCCTGCATAGGACAGTTCCGCACATAGAGAATTGTCCAGTGTCAAATGTCCTCATTAAACTATTGGTCATCAAAATGCAAACTTTAGCACTGTGTGTGGTACCTCGTCAAACCTATCTCCTGACTGTGTTCTCAGCGTAACACACACACCCTCCATTTATGCTCCCTGCTCTTCTCCAACATGTGATACCTTCCTGAGCAAGTGAAACTTAATGTGTTCTTTCCTCCATCTGGAATGCTGTTCTATCTTTGACTAGTTAATAAACTCTTCCTTCTGAGCCTCTTTCCATCTCTGACCCTTTCTGCTCAGAGGGAGAGTTAGTTGCTATTGCCCTATGTTCCGCAGCACCCAGAGTGCCTCAGGTAGTCACCAGGGATGGCACAAGTATGTTATTTCTTCTCTGGGAATACGGTAGGATGATATTTCCCTGCCCCTCCTTAAATTAAGCACAGTCAAATGACTTGCTTTGGCCAGTGAAGTATAAGCAGAATGGCTTTGTGTAACTTCCATGTGGACACTTCAAGAGGAAGTCATATTCTGCCATTTTCTCTTTCTGTCTGCTCTGGCAGCCAGGAGCAGGGTGGACAGTGGCTGTTCTGACCCTAGACCTTGGAATAAGGAGGATGAGAAGCAGAGCCCTCTACCAGTCCCAGTTGACATGTAACATGAACAAGAAATAAGCTGTGGGGTTGTAAGTCTCTGAAATGCTGAAGTTGCTGGTTACCACAGCATGACCATGCTCAGACTGCCTGAATGACCCCTCTATTCTAACACTTATCACATGGTATTGTTACTGTGTTTTTTGTTTGTTTGTTTGTTTTTGTTTTTAACCAAATAAATATCCCCAGTAGGCTGTGGGCTTCTTTCTGGTAGCGACTGTGTTGTTTTGTTCCGGTGTTGTTACCTTTGCAAAGTAACAAGTTATAGTAAGTATTCCTGTGTAATAAATTAAGTCACCACTTAGTAGCTTAGAACAATAAGATTTTTTGACCCTCATGGCTCCATGGGTCAGGAATTTGGGAGCCGTTTGGCTGGGTAGTTCTGGCTCAGAGTCATTTATGGGGTCACAATCAAGATGTCAGTTGAAGGCTTGCCCGGGCCTGAAGGATCCACATCCAAGGTTGCTCACACATATGGCTCGCAAGATGGTGGGAGGCCTTTGTGAGAGGCCTCGATTCTTTCCCACGTGGCCTTACAACATGGTAGTGATGCCAGTGATCTAAGAGGGAGGAAGATTGAAGCAACAGTGTCCTTAATGAGTTAGCCTCAAAAGTCACTTCTGCTCGGGGTACTTGGGTGGCTTAGTCAGCTAAGCATCTGATTTTCGCTCAGGTCATGATATAGTGGTTCGTGAATTCAAGCCCCGCATTGAGCTCTGTGCTGACAGTGCAGGGCCTGGAGCCTGCTTCGGATTCTGTGTCTCCTTCTCTCTCTGCCCCTCCCCCACTTGCAATCTGTCTCTCTCTCTCTCTCTCTCTCTCTCTCTCTCAAGAATAAATAAATGTTAATGAAATTAAAAAAGTCTTCTGCTGAATTTATGTGTTCCAAGTTATTCACCAAGTGTGGCCCACATTCCGGAGGAGAATTAGCTTTCACCTCCTTTTGAAGAAAAGGATATTGCTATGTTCTGAACATTTGTGTAAACCTGAATTCAGGGTTGAAATCCTCACCCCCAGAGATGATGGTATTAGAAGGTGGGGCCTCTGGAAGTGCTTAGGTCATGAAGTGGGGGAGCTCTAGTGGATGGGATTAGTACTCTTATAAAAGAGACCCACAGAGATCCCTTCCCCCTTTCACCACGTGGGGACACAGTGAGATGTGTCAGCTCTGAACCAGGAAGCAGGTTACCACCAGAATGTGTGCGACCATGACATCACTTTGATCTTGGACTTCCAGCCTCCTGAACTAGGAGAAATAATTTTATAAGCTGTGCAGTTTTGTGGCATTTTGTTCTTGTAACTTGAACAGACTAAGACAAATGGCAAGAATATCTGTGGCCATGCTTGAAAACTACCTCAGTGCATATAGTGGGCCCTCAGTAACCACATCCTGAAGGAAGGACCCACTATTTTCATTCATTCTGCTGGGAAAGGCCTCAGCTACTTTCCTCATGTCCTTTAAGTTCAAGTTTTCTCCCCTTCAATTAGCCTTTATTTCAAACTCCATCCCATAGTTTCTTCAGTTAATTTCTGCCCTAGAGAATGAATTATGTATAACCAGTATCTGACAATTTTTTTTTCAGTGTGCCTGAGGATCTTAAAATAGTAAGAGAGCTAAGTCTCACCAGCCTTGTAAATTAGACGCCTCAAAAATTGCCATAGGAAAGTAACTTGAAATTTTGTCCTCTCCACAGGTTGCCAAAACCACCTTTATCTTGTTATTAGAGGATTCTTCCAAACTGGCAATTAGATTTGGGATTCCATCAGACCCACTTGTAACTCTGAAGAGTATCCTTTTCCTCATCTGTGGTGTTTTTGGACAAAGCCCTGGCTGGTCTCCTTAGCCAGGTCAGCCCTGTCAGTGTTAGGCTTACTTGTGATTCTGGGTAACAATTCTTTTAGCTGCACAGATGTATTGACCAGAGCTAATGGAATGTAACCTTGTATTTCTCATAGGAGCAGTGGTTCACTATTCACCAACTCCACCTTATGTTTATAGAACTTAACTGCCACAAAGAATCAGAAATGACTGTGTCTACTCCTCAAGGCCCCCTTTTAACAGTGTTCCTTTGCAATTATTCAAGAACTTCGGGGCCAGGACCAGTTGCCTAATGTGTGGGGCTCAGTGCAAAATGAAAATAGAGAAATTTAAGAATATAAGAATTCTAAAATGAGCATCAAAATCAGGCAAAGAGGGCCCTCTGTGACTGCATGCATCACATGCCCACCAAGCTGGCTCTACTCATGGATTTATTCAAGCCAAAAGATACCTCTAACCACCAGGCTGGGATGAAAGAATCTGATGGGCTCACCACAGTAGTTGATTTGGGTGGCCAGTGGTGTCATAGTTGAAGGTGAAGGCTGCATGGTTCAAAGGACCCTGCTTGTCCCCTACTGTATGATGGCCTTGTTGGTTGAGACCCTGCCCAGGATGCCATGTTCCTTTTCGTAGAGCTCCTATTCCATGATTTGTTACCAAATCACAAACCCTGTGAGAGGGCAGCCAGCTCTTACAGTGTGGCATGCCAGCCCAGATTTCTCCTTTTTGTTTTTTTTTTTTTTCAACGTTTTTTATTTTTGGGACAGAGAGAGACAGAGCATGAACGGGGGAGGAGCAGAGAGAGAGGGAGACACAGAATCGGAAACAGGCTCCAGGCTCCGAGCCATCAGCCCAGAGCCTGACGCAGGGCTCGAACTCACGGACCGCGAGATCGTGACCTGGCTGAAGTCGGATGCTTAACCGACTGCGCCACCCAGGCGCCCCAGATTTCTCCTTTTTGAAGCTCCCTTTGAGGCCTTAGTTGGGAGAACTCAGCCGTCCCTGTCCACCCTGATGGGTTTCTACAGCTTTAATTTTTGGGAGAGTAGAAGCTCCTAATATTTTCATCCTGGAAGTTCCTAGCTCTTGATGTCGATTTGCCTTTTCTCATCCCAGGGGTTTACGTAGCAAGAGGGTGGGACAACTTTGCTAACCTAAAGGACCAATAAATTCATCCCTTCAAAGTGTGAAAGCACAGCAATGTTGGCTGCATATGAAGAGGCTACTTAAGTGTCCTTACATAGAGCAAGGACACTTGCTCTAAGGGTCTTTCTAGCTTTCTGGGCCAGCCTTTAGAGTAGCTGTGAAGAATTCAAGTAAAAAGGTCACATATAGTTATATCTTTATTTGGTTTGGCCTGCCAAGATTTTTTTTTTTTAATTTATTTATTTATTTTTGGGACAGAGAGAGACAGAGCATGAACGGGGGAGGGGCAGAGAGAGAGGGAGACACAGAATCGGAAACAGGCTCCAGGCTCCGAGCCATCAGCCCAGAGCCCGACGCGGGGCTCGAACTCACGGACGGCGAGATCGTGACCTGGCTGAAGTCGGACGCCCAACCGACTGCGCCACCCAGGCGCCCCCAGGATTTTTTTTTTTTAAGTTTGTTCATATATTAGAGACAGAGAGAGAGAGACAGAGAGAAGAAGTTGAGGAGGGGCAGAGAGAGGAGATAGAGAATCCTAAGCAGCCTCTGCACTGCCAGCGCAGAGCCCAACACAGAGCTTGAACCCATGAACCATGCAACCAAGAGTTGGACGTTTAACTGGTTGAGCCACCCAGGCGCCCCCAATTTTTTTTTTTTTTTTTTTTGGTAAAATTTCAAACTAGTTGCCAACATTTAAGTTGGGAAATTTCCAAACAAGTCCAATTTCAGTCTCTTTGGGAAAACCTGTATATTTGAAAACACTAGGCTTACATTCTCATATCTGCCATTGGCAGAGCAGATAGCAGCTTCTCCTATACACGAAGAACAACTGTCTTTCCTCTTCCACAGCCCTGTGTGCCCGGTCCTTCCCCTCACCTGCCTGATCTGTGTGGGGACGACTGGCAGGGACTGCTCAGAGCCTACTGGAGCCCAGCTGGTACCAGTTGTTAAATATTTCGAATATCACCCTTGCCTGGAGCCATTTGAGTTGCTAACCCTGCTTGGCAGAGAAGCAGCTGTCAGCTTCTTGCTAAAAAACAAATTTAAATTCTGACTCCAGGGTCACTCTGTTACACTGATTAATCTGTTAGATTGTCAGTATTCTCCACTATTTCATTTATTCGGAGCAGAGCTTCGAGATGAAATCTAAGAGGAATTCAGAAAGTCTGGCCATGTCTGTGCTGATGGAGTGGGTGCCCTGGGAAGCCAATTTGCATGAGGGCTGAGGCCCCTCCTGGAAGACAATTCATCCTGATGAAATGAGGATCCAGGTACTAGAACCTGACCTTGTTAGAGGAACTCACTTATCAGATAATGGCATGAAGTCTGACATCCTGATTTCTCTGCATCTAGCCTTCACTGGCTCCTCTCTGCAGCCTTACAGAGCAGAGCAACAAGTTAAAAGGGGAGCAGTGTTTCTCTACAAACTCTGGGGTATTCCCCTAACAGAATTGAGTCAAAGGGGGTAAAGAGACATTTCCTATCCCTTCCCCAGGGCCCTTGCCACTCTATGAACACACCTGTACTTTATTGGCAGGGCCCTGCGGATCTTCAGTGCTCTGTGGGAGGAGAAGTGTGGGCCAGTCTTGGTGGTTTGGGGTCCTAACAATCACCCCGACACCCTTCCAGATCCTTAAACTTTTGCACACAGACGTGATGAGCCAAAGGGGTTCAAGTCCAGAAACTGAGAGGATGGCAGCATGGTTATGTTGCCTGTAATTTTCTCAAAATATTTTAATGGAGATGGTGGTATGTGTGCATGTGTAAGTTAAATTTGATGTATACCCTAGGGGCTGTTGGTTAACGTTTCACGTTTTCTTAATCTGGTTACTTATTTCTGCATAACCCGCCTCCAAATTTAGTGGGTTAGGATGCAGTATATTAATATTTCTCTTGGTTCTGTGTCTGGATAGCTCAGCTGGTAGTTCTCAACGGGAATCTTTCATGTGGTTGCGGCCTGATGGTGGCTGGGGCTGCTGGCATCCGAAGCCTCATCTGGGCTGGATGTCCAAAGTAGTTTCTTTTCCTCATGTGCCTGACCCTGGGGCAGGGATGGCTGTCACAGCTGGGGGCTAGCTGGGCATCTCCTGTCTGTGATCTCTCCACCTGGCTCACGGGGGCTTCCTCACAGCATGGCAATGTTGGGGTAGCCAGACTTCCCAGAGAGTGTCCCAAGAGACTGATGAATCTGTGACGGTTCTTACCATACCACTTACTCTTGGAAGCCATGTTACATCACTTCTCCTGTCACCAAGGCTGACTGGGATGGTTAGTTTGATGCGTCCACGTGGCTGGGCCTTGGTAACCAGATATTTGCTCTGATATTATTCTAGATGTTTCATGAAGGTATTGTTTAGATGATTTAAACATTTAAATCAATAGACTGAGTGAAACAGATTGCCCTTCCTAATGTGGGTGGGCCTCATGAAATGACTTGAAGGTCTTACTAGAAAAACACAGACCTCTCCTGAAGAAGAGGGAATTCTGCTAGCAGATGGTTTTTGGATGTATGCACTATCATCTCTTCCGTGGGTATCCAGCCTGATGGCTTCCCCTGCAAATTTTGGGTTGGCCAGGCATGACAGAGAGAAAGAATGACAAATTGTGAGGCAATTCCCTAAAATCTCTCTACTTCTGTTTCCTGTTACTTCTTTTTTTCGCCCTTGACTAACAGTGCCCTAGTTTTAGAGGGAGGAGCATCCAAGAAAATGTTCAGTCACCCTTACTTTATTACAGTTCTGATCTGAAATTCCCACTCTGGGGTTGGTTACTTGTATAGAAGTCATAATTTATCAATGGTCGAATGAGTGGTGTTAAAGATGTTTGGTTGGCTAGAAACACTCTATAGGCACCACAGTGTTTCAGCCAAGAAGATTAAAAAAATGACAAGCCTAATATGGCAGCACCTGCTCTTGGTCTAGGAAGCTATTTAGCTCTGTGTCCCCCACTTACCAGAGGCACCTGCTGCTTGATCTGATGAAAGAGATTATAAGTGAATGAAATTCTTTGATAAGCTTCTTGTTGAAAAGCCCAAGGGTAGAGCACCAAATGTCCCTGAGCTCACAGGATAATTTGTATGATTATTTTGAGCCAGCCTGCTTCGAGAAATGATTATACAAATGGAAACATTTGGTCCAAGGTTTGCTTTTGTTATAACATGGCCCACAGCAGTGAACCATGGAGGAGCTGTATAGCTCCCACCTACCTCCAACTGTTGGGTGTGACCACCACTGGCTCCCCCAAATCTGCCAGTGTTGACTGGCCAAATGGGCTTAGGTCATTTTGCACCATGGACTATTCTCTCCCTCTCTAAACAAGGACTTTGGGATTCATATGACTTGGATTTGCATATTGAGTTGCAGGCTGAAGAACTGAGAAAGTGCAGTCTTGGCCAAACTGGCCAGCATCCGACTCTGCTTCATCTGCATACTGGAAGGAACATGTGTCATGCTTTCAAAGGGCGGGTGGCTGTTGCTGTCCTTGTTCAGTGTAGTGCACTGCCCTAGGCAAAGGTGGTCCACTGGGTGTCAGCTGACCCCATCTCACCAATCATATTCATTACTCCTCGTTCCATGACCAGTAGCTAGAGAGGACTTACAGAGCTTACTCTACTGCTGTGCCTTTCAGGGAAGGAGGGAGAAATCTTCTTGTGGAAATAGGAAGATGGAGAAAGGGATATTCCAACCAAGGGATTAAAGATTCCTCCTGCTAATTCCAGATGCAACTACAGAGAGATGGTGGGGTTCTGTATGAACAATGTGGACATGAGGCATTGACATCAATGTTATTATTGTGACACGGTCCTCAGGCTGGTGATGGCTGGCAAGAGCCTTCTTTTATCCATAGGTATTATTTGTCTCCCTAAGTCGACATTTCTCACGAACTGCCCTTTCTTTAGCCACTTAACACCAGTTTGGTGCTCTGTACTGTATTTGTGGCCAACCACAGTATTTTCTTGAGTTAAAGAGTTCAGCAATAGGAACTCAGGGCTGACTATGGGTAGGTCTGGCAAGAACATTTGGAAGGTTCCAGGCATCACTTGCAAACTTTAATAATGTCCAGATAGGCACAGGCCTTACATTTTTAATTACTTATTTATAAAATAAAATTAAGTGTATTTAAAGTATATAACATAATGATTTGATACATAGACACACATAGTAAAATGACTCCTTTAGTCAAGCCAATTAGTAACCTCTCACATACTTTTTCGTGCATGATGAGAACACCTAAAATGTGTTTTAGCAAATGTCTCGTATTCAGTACAGTGTTACTAATTGTGCTCATCATGCTGTACATTGTATGTCTAGATGTATTTATCCAACATAACTCCAACTTGGTACCCTTTGGCCAACATCTCTCCATTGGCCCCCCAGCCGTCAGCCCCTGGTTGCTACCATTCTATTCCCTGCTTCTATGGATTGGGCTTCTGTAGATTCCACCTGTAAGAGATGATGCAGGCTTTGTTCTTTCTATGTCTGGCTCCTTTTGCTCAGCATTATGTCGTGCAGGTTCATCCATGTCACGTGCAACAATGTGAAGGACTCTCCTTTCAAATGAAAGGCAACTTGCCAGCTTGGAGGGTGGCTTTAACATTTTTATTATGTTTTTGAGTTCTTGGAGTTAGAGAATGAGGCATGGTGGATCTTTCCTGTTTGCATACATTGCATTCCTTCTCTGCACTCTGTGGTCTAGGGGGCCGGCCCATCTGAACCACACCAGTGGTGTCCCTTGCTTATGGCACCTGGCTGGGAGCAGCTGTGGGGAGCTCCTGCAGTGAAGTCAGGCTATTTCTTTCTTTTTTTATTTTTTATTGTTAAATTTTTATTAAAAAATGTTTTTAAATGTTTATTCATCATAGAGCATGAGTGGGAGAAGGGCAGAGAGAGACAGAGACACAGAATCCCAGGTAGGCTCTAGGCTCTGAGCTGTCAGCACAGAGCTCAGTTCGGGGCTCAAACCCATGAGCCATGAGATCATGACCTAAAGTTGGATGCCGACTGAGCCACCCAGGCACCCCCAGACTATTTACTTCTCACGGCATCTTGTACCTGCAGCTCTTAGCTGTGTATGGGGCACCCTCGCTTCAGGCTTTTTGTGCCTCCATGTCTCTCTCCCGCTCCCTGCCTCTCCCCTGCTGATCCCACAGTGTGCTGCTCCCTATTTTGCCCCTTCACGCCTTCGGTAATAGCCTTTCTCTACCCCCTCCCCACATCTTTGTAAATAGTTTGCATGTTAAACTCCCCTTGCATTAATTACTTGAACTGAGTGTATCATCTATTTCCTGCCTGGATGCTGACTCATACTCTATCTAGGTCAGTGGTTCTCATCTGGGGGCTATTTTTGTCCAGGGGATATTTGGGAATGTGTGGAGACATTTTTTGGTTGTCACAAATTGGGGGAGGGGGTGCCGTTGGCATCTAGCTGGTAGAAGCCAGGAATGCTGCCAAATGGCCCACAGTGCCCAGGTCAGCCTTGTGACAGACGTACCAGTCCCAACATGTCAGCAGTGATGTGCTGGGAGACACTGCTCTGCGGGTTAACTCTCGTGTCTGCTCTACACCTATGAACTCAACACACGTTTACAAACCACATATGAAAACTGTAAAACGAATGAAATTTTAATTAACAATGTTAACTGAAAGTTAAGGATGCAGTTGTTTCCCTGACATGAAACTGGCACTCACAACAGGATGTGGTCCCGATCGCTTTGGTCCTCGTTGTGTGTGCGTCTGGTGTGTCTGGACGCCCGAGCTGGGGTAACTCCCTCCCCGCGGCACGTCTCTCTGCTCCCGCTACTAGGAGACCTTTGCTCCTAGGGTGCACAGTGGGGTTTATTGGCTTTTATTTGGCAGCAATATAATTTTCATCTCAAGTCTACCGTTACCATTACTATCATAAAACCTGTGTCAATTGTTGCTTTGCTAGTTGCTGCCGACATACTCCTAAATGTAATTTGCAAAGGAGAACTGTATAGCGATCCTCTGTCCTTCAGATAGTTGTAGGGATTTCATAGAAATTAAGGCAGGAGGCTCATATAACATGTTTCCCAGGGAACTCATGGGTCTCTGACAGTCTATCTTTGTGTTCCTGTGAGAGGACGCTGTTCTAGTACTGGATGGAAAATGTGAACAGACCCCTTTTCCTTCCTTGGTGATGGAGATGCAGGAAGCTTCTGCTGTGGGCAGAAGGTTTTGCAAACAGATGCGCAGCTTTCTCCTTGGCTCTTTCTGTGATGGCTCAAAGATAGAGAAAGGCCTTGCTAGTAAAACCTTATCCCCAAGCTGCACAGTGGGGGGGGGAGGGGGGGGTTCTCACACATTCCAATCAACATGTTTTGCTTTCTCAGCACCTGCTTTCTAAATGGGATTCCCCTGTGACAGGAGGCTAGTAACTTGAGTTTTCTCTTCATGAAAGAGATTTGTTGGATTTCCTCCTTTTTCCCCTGGTTGAGGAAGGGTGCAGGCTTCTGAAGGCTGTTGAATGGTGCACAGAACAGACGAGCTTGGCACAGGGCTTGTGTTCTAAATTCCGCCTGGACAATGCAAACTTTATTTCTGTATCTAATAACCTCTCTGGCTGACCATATCCATCACAGAATCTTGTGTGGCTCTTTATTTTGTTCACGTGTTAGCACCTTTTGCAAATCTAAAACAATTATGAAACCATTTAAAAACAATAATGCTTAAATGCAAACACTTAAATGTTATTAAACTGTTAGCATCTTGCTGAATTATTTCCTTATGGTTAATTACTTTATTTCTTTATAGCTCGCCATGATGGATTGCTGGTTAGTGTGGTTTTTACTCTGTAAGATAATACAGTTGCGTGCTTTGAAATGGTTAAGGGTGCCCGCCACCACTTTGAAAAATGTTTGAAAGCATTTGGTGGGGAGGGGGTGGGGGGGAATTCCTTATTTTAATTTAGTGTTTATTTTTAAATAAATATTTAGCTGTAGTGATTTTGATGAAAAGCCCTTTACTGGCTTAATGAAGGATTTTTATGGGTCTATATAACATCAGTGTCTTAATTACTACAAATGGATAATAAACCCTTTCTCATATGTGAGAATGGGAAACACACAGAGTGAGCGCCATTAGAAACAATTGGATTTTCACTTGATAATTCAGTAAAAAAAATGTAAATACTGCAAATAACAGCCCAAGGGGTAGACTCTGCAGCTCCACCAGAAACCATAGAGCATAACTAATTTTTACAGAGATTTTCTCTGTGTTTTTTGGGCTGTGACAAAAGCAAAATATATATTCATGCAGGGAATGAAATCGTTGTTCATTTGGTGAGCACTAATTAATTTCTCTCTGTATGCTGGAGACATTTAATTCCTCATCATAAAAGGTCCTTGAATTTAGGAAGATGCCCAGGGAGGACTATGTGACTCCATGCAAGTAGCTGCAATGGACCAGGAGTGGTCTGGAGTCTTAGATTGCGTGTGTGTGTCTTTAAGAAATTCACTTGGTTTTAGAAACTCACTTACTGCTAATACAGATTGGCCTTTGCCAGCTCAGCAAAAGGCCAATCAGAAAAAAATTTCAGAGAGGTAGTAGTTTCAGTACTTAAAGTAAGAAAATGAAGAGCCGTTGAGTAGATCTTGAATGAACTACTGAATTATCATACCCTTAATTTCCTAATCAGAGGTTTTCAAACCAGAGTGTGTCTAAGAATTACCTGGAAAACTAGGTAAAATGAAGATTAGGGACGGCACTCCAAGATAAGGACCACATGTATGGCTCATGTTTTGAAAGCATTGATTTCTTTTGGGAGGTTAAACATGCCCCTTGAATTTGTTCTTTTATTTTTATTTTTTTCCCCATTACATAAGATTATTTAATTTTACTCAGTTCCTAATCAAATGAACCCAAATTTCAAGTTCAAAATCTTAAAGCTTACTCATATACAGAATAGAGATGACCTCTGCTTATATGCAGAGATCATTCTAGAAAATGGAAGTTACTTTCAAAAAGTGGCATCTAAGTTAAGTACATAAGTGTTTCTGTTCTTTTCTGTATAGCTCTGGTTTGAATTAAGGTAGGAGCACTGAGAATCCAGAATCTTAGTCTGTAAAAAGATAGTATCTCCAATTCCAAAAACATACTTTATAGGCTTATTATAATGAGATTTTGGTTGCATCTGTCTCTGCAATGATAGTTGATTAAAGATTTCTCACTTTGGGATTTAGCATTTGTTTCCAGTAGCATAAAGCATTTCCTTTGCCCTGTACTTTGTTACCCTTTGGAACAATAGTCTCAGTATTTCATAATGTCGTATTTTTAAATGATCTGGTTAGAAACCTAAAACATTTTCTTTCTCTACTTCAATTGAAGGATCTATGAAATTGCCTCATTTTTCTTATCAAAAGAATGTGTCCGCCATATCTAATCCAAGAAGACCCCTGGGGTCCTGTGCAGTTCCTTTTTTTTTAAATTAAAAATAATTTTATGGAAGTACAATTGACCTACAATATCCTCTTGGTTTCAGGTGTATATTATAGTGATTCAATATTTTTATACATCATAAAATGATCTCCAGAATGTCTATCAGCATACTACAGACTATATTTCCTATGCTGTACATTGCATATCCGTGACTTGTGTGTGTGTGTGTGTCTGAAAGTTTGTACCCTTAATCCCCTTCACCTCTTTCTCCCATCCCTTCCCTTCCTTCCCTGCTCTGGTAACCAGTGGTTTGTTTCCTGTATCTGACTCTGTTTCTGTTTCTGTTTTGTTTGTTTATTTTGTTTTTTTTTTTGGGGGGGGGTTCCCACATATCAGTGAAACCATACAGTCTTTGTCTTTCTCTGACTTACTTCACTCAGCATGATATCCTCAAGGCTCATCCATGTTGTTGCGTATGGCAAGATTTTGTTCTTTTATGGCAGAGTAATATTCCTGTGTGTGTGTGTGTGTGTGTGTGTGTGTGTGTGTGTATGCTTAGCACATCTTTTTTTATCCATTGAACCATTGCTGGACATTTACATTGTTTCCATGTCTTGGCTATTATGACAATGATGCAGTAAACACAGAGGTCCACTCATCTCTTTGAATTGGTGTTTTTGTTTTCTGGGATAAATATCCAGAAGTGAGATTACTGGATCATAGGGTAGTTCTGTTTTTAATTTTGGGAGGAAACTCCACACTGTTCTTCACAGTAGCTGCACCAATTTACAGGACTTCCAGTAGTGCATGAGGGCCTCCTTTTCTCAACATCCTGCCACCACTTGTTGTTTTTCCTTATGATAATAGCCAACTTAATAGATGTGGGGCTATATCTCATTGTAGTTTTGATGGGCATTGTCCTGATGACAAGTGATGTTGAGCATCCTTTTCATGTGCCTGTTGGCCATCTGTATGCCTTCATTGGAAAAAAGTTTTTTCAGGTCTCCTGCCCAGTTTTAAAACTTGGGTTGTTTATTTACTTACTTACTTTTGATACAAAGTTGTGTAAGTTCTTTATGTATTTTGAATATTAACCCCTTACCAGATGTGTGATTTGCAAACACCTTTTCCCATTCAGTAGGTTGCCTTTTCATTTTGATGCTGGTTTCCTTTGCCTTGCAGAAGCTTTTTACTTTGATGTAGTCCCATTTGTTTATTTTAGCTTTTTTTCTTTCCTGAAGAGACTGGTCCAAAAAAAAATATTCAACTTTTTTGAGCTTACTACTCATTTTTTTCTTCCAGGAGATTTATGGTCTCAGGTCTTACATTCATGTCTTCAATTAATTTTGAATTTATTTTTGTATATGGTATAAAATAGTGGTCTAGTTTCATTCTTTTGCAACTGGCTGTCCAGTTTTCTCAACACCATTTATTGAAGAGGCTGTCTTTTCTCCATTATATACTCTTGCCTGCTTTGTCATAGATACATTGACCATATATGTGTGGATTTATTTTTGGGCTGTCTATTCTATTCTGTTGATCTGTGTGTTTGTTTTCATGCCACTACCATAATGTTTTGATTGCTGTATATTTGTGGTGTAGTTTGAAATTGGGGGGTGTGATGCCTCGAGCTTTGTTCTTCTTTTTCAAGATTGTTTTGGCTCTTCAGGGTCTTTTGTGGTTCCACACAACTTTTAGGATTTTTTTGTTCTAGTTCTTTGAAAAATGCCATTGGTATTTTAATGGGGATAGCATTGAACCTGTAGATAGCTTTGTGCGATATCGACATTCTTTTAATCCATGAACAAAGGATATCATTCCATTTATTTGTAATGTCTTTTAATTTTTTTGAAGTTTATTTATTTTGAGAGAGAGAGAAAGAGGGAGGGAAGAAGGAAGGGAAGGAGAGGGGGGGATCAGAGATAGAGAATCCCAAGCAGGCTTCACACTGTCAGCACAGAGCCTGACATAGGCCTCCTACTCACTAACTGCGAGACCATGACCTGAACCAAAATCGAGAGTCAGAAGTTCAACCAACGAAGCCATCCAGGCTCCCTATTTGTATTGTCTTTAATTTCTTTCATCAATGTCTTACAGTTTTCAGGATTCAGGTTGTTTACTTCCTTGGTTAAATTTATTTCTAGGTATTTTAGTCTTTTAAATACATTTGTGGGGTGCTTGGATGGCTCAGTTGGTTGAGTGTCTGATTGCTGATTTCAACTCAGGTCATGATCTCACAGTTTGTGAGATTGAGCCTCGTGTGTTAGCAGTGCAGAGCCTGCTTGGGATTCTCTGTCTCCCTCTCTCTCTGCCCCTCCTCTGCCTGCTTGCTCTCTCTCAAAAATAAATAGATATTAAAAAATATTTCTAATTGTAAATGGGATGTTTTCTTAATTTCTCTTTCTGATTGTTTGTTATTAGTGTATAGAAACACAACCAATTTCTGATGTGCATTTTGTATCCTGTGACTTTATTAAATTCATTTATTCTAATAGTATTTTGGTGGAGTCTTTAGGGTTTTCTCTATATAGTATCATGTCATCTCCAAATAGTGATGGTTTTACATCTTCAATGTAATCTTCAATTTTACCTTTGCAATTAGGATACATTTTACTTCTTTTCCTTAACTGATTTCCAATACTATGTTGGAATAAAAGTGATGAGAGTGGGCATCCTTATCCTCCTGATCTTAGAAGAAAAGCTTTCAACTTTGCACTGTTGACTATGATGTTAGCTGTGGGTTTGTTGTATATGGTCTTTTTTGTTTTTTGTTTAAGGTACATTCCTACTATATACATTTTGTTGAGAGTTGTTAGCATAAAAAGATGGATGTTGAATTTTGTCAAATGCTCTTTCTCTGTCTATTGAAATGATCATATGATTTTGTTTTAATTTCTTATTTTTTGGGGGAGAGAGCCAGAGAGAGCGCACAAGAGAGAGAGAGAATGAAAATCCCAAGCAGGCTTCTGTCAGCATGGAGTCCAATGTGGAGCTCGAACTCACAAACCGTGAGATCATGACCTGAGCAGAAAACAAGAGTCGGTTGCTTAATTGACTGAGCCACCCACACACCCTTGATGATCATATGATCTTTATTATTTGTTTTGTTAATGTGCTGTGTCATATTGGTTGATTTGTGGATATTTAACCATTCTTGCATTCTAGGAATAAATACCACTTGATAGTGGTGTTTGATCCTTTTATTTTTATTTTCGTTTATTTTTTTTACCAGTATAATTCCCTTTATTTTTTTTTTCTACTAGGAATGATTTTTAAAAATTTCTTTTAAATATGAAATTTATTGTCAAATTGGTTTCCATACAACACCTAGTGCTTATCCTAAACAGGTGCCCTCCTCAATGCCCATCAATGTATTGTTGAATTCAACTTGATAAGATTTTGTTGAGCATTTTCCAATCTGTGTTCATCAGGGATATTGGGCTTTTTTTTTTTTTTTTTGATAGTGTCTTTGGTTTTGGTGTACAGGGTAATGAATTTGGAAGCATTCATCCCTCTTCAGTTTTTTGGAACAATTTGAGAAGGACAGGTACTAATTCTTCAAATGTTTGGTAGAATTCAACTATGAAGCCATATGTCTTGAAAGTTTTTTGGGGGATAGGTGAGGGGAGCTTTTAAGTTATTGATGGAATTTCATTACTTGTAATTGCTCTAGAAAATATTCAGATTTTCTGTTCCTTTGTGATTCAGTCTTAGAACGATGTGTGTTTCTTTTTTTTTTTTTAATATATGAAATTTACTGTCAAATTGGTTTCCATACAACACCCAGTGCTCATCCCAAAAAAACGTTGTGTGTTTCTAAGAAGTTATCCATTCTTCTAGGTTTCCCAATTTGTTGTCTTAATTATTCACAGTAATCTCATATCACCTTTGTATTTCTGTGGTGTTAGTTTTAACTTCTCTTTCATTTATGATTTTTTTGGACCTTCTCTCTCTTTTTTGTTATTTATTTATTTATTTTTCTCCTGATGAGTCTGGCTATGGGTTTATTGATTTTGTTTATCTTTTCAGAGAAGCAGCTTTTGTTTCATTGATTTTTTTTAGTCTGTTTTTCATTTATATTTACTCTGGTCTTTATTATTTACTTCCCTGAGTTTTGGGCTTGTTTTGTTTTTCTTTTTCTAGTTCCTGTAGATATAAAGTTAGATTGTTTATTTGGAATTTTCTTATTTCTTAAGGTATACCTGTATTGCTATGAACCTCCCTCTGCAAACTGCTTTTGCTGCATCCTATAGATTTTGGAAAGTTGGGTTTCCATTTTCATTTGTCTCAAGGTATTTTTTGATTTCCTCTTTGATGTCTTTTTTGACCCATTGGTTGTTTAGTAGCACATTGTGTAGTCTCCTCATGTTTGTGTGTTTTTTTGTTTTTTTTTTTTCCAGTTTTCTTCTTGTAATTGATTTCTAGTTTCATGCAGCTATGGTTGGGGGAGATGCTTGATAAGATTTCAGTCTTCTTAAATTTACTGAGACTTGTTTTGTGGCTTAACATGTGGCCTGTCATGGAGAATGTCCCAGGTATACTTGAAAAGAATGTATATTTCTACAGTTTGGGGACGGAACGTTCTGTATATATCTGTTAAGTCCATCTGCTCTAATGCATTAAGGCTAATGTTTCCATATTTTCTGTCTTGATCTATTTATTTATGTAAGTAGGGTGTTAAAGTCACTGACTTTTATTATAGTGCTGTCAATTTTTTCCTTAATGTCTTTTAAATTTTACCTTATATATTTAGGTGCTTCTCTGTTGGGTGCATAACTATTTATGTATCCTTTTTTTGGATTCACCTCTTTATCATTATATAATGCCTTCTTTGTCTTCTGTTACAGTCTTTGTTTCCAAGTATATTTTATCTGATAACAGTATTGCTATACCACCTTTATTTTCAATTTGCATGGACTACTTTTTTCTGTCCCTTCACTTTGTGTGCGTGTGTGTTTAGATCTATAGTGAGTCTTTTCTAGGGAGCATGCAATTGGGTCTTGTTTTTTCATCCATTCAGCTACTCTCTGTCTTTTGATTGGAGCATGAATCAATTTACATTTAAAGTACTCATTGGCGGGTATATACTTATTGCCATTTTATGGTTTTTCTGGTTGTTTTTGTAGCTCCTCTCTCTTCCTTTCTTCTTCTCTTGGTCTCTTCTCTCGTGGTTTGATGGTTTTCTTACTGTTATTTTTGGGTTCCTTTTCTCATTATTTTTGTGTTTCTATTATTAGGTTTTTGGTTTGTGATTACCATGAGGTTCATAAATATATATGGCAGTCTGTTTCAAGCTGGTAGTTGCTTCAGTTTGAATGCATTCTGAAAGTACTATGTTTGTCCTCCTCCCATCCCATGTTTTATGTTAGTGTCTTCATACTATATTCTTTCAGCTGTCATTTGTTCTTTCTGATATTTTCTAACTCTTTGTTGAAGTTCTCACAGTGTTCCTCCATTCTTCTCCTGAGTTTAGTGAGCATCTTTATGACCAATATTTTGAACTCTTTTTCAGGTAATTACTTATTTCTAATTCATTAGATTTTTTTCCCCCTCATGTGTTATCTTGTTCTTTTGTGAAACATACTGTTCTGTCTTCTCATTTTGTTTGACTTTCTCTGTTGATGTCTTTGAATTTGGCCTAACAGCTACCTCTTCCTGAAGGAGTGAACCCGTGTAGGACCTGAGCAGCTGATGTGGACTGCATATGCCTGACAGCTTTGGCAGGCCAGCTGGAGCTAGAACAGTTTTGAGCCAGGGAGGTCCCAAGACTGGCCATGTCACAGCCCCCCCTAGCTGGATGCTGGAGTTGGAGTGGGCATGGACTGGGTGTCTCAGGCTATAATTCACCTTGGCCACCTTGTTGAGATTGTTAGAACTGAAGCAGGTATGGGCCCTAGTCTAGCTGGCTGGTCTAGAATGCTGAACCCTGCTCCTACTTAGGCCATCATGGTGGAGGGGGAATGTAAAAAATGGTGCTCACCAATGCCTCTTACCACAGAGAGAGTTCCAGCAGTTTTCTGCCCATTTGGCGGATGATCTAGGGTTATGAAATGCATTTCTTTCACTTACAGTCTAGTTGCCTTTTAAACCACTATTTATGTACTTTGCCCCAGGGCAAGTGAGTCTGCATGTGGGCTATTCAGTTATACCCCTTCCCTAAAGCAGGTTGTCTCATTGGGGTTGGGTTCTCATCATTTCTGTGTCTCCATCTGTCCTACCCTTCTCTCTCTGGTCTCTCTATCCTTTGTTGTGCAGAGGCTACTTAATCAGTCTTCAGTTCTTCAGGAGGAATTGCTCTAGATGTAGGTATAGATTTGGTGTGTCTGTTGGAGAAGGTAGTTGCAGGGTCTTGCTGTGCTGCCATTTTGAACCGCCTTTCCTGTTACCTTAGGTAATTGTTAAATTTTCCTTATCAGTTTAAAAATTGAAGTTCAAGTTTTGATTAAAAAAGTAATATGTTTTCAATTCTTGAAAGATTAAAACAGTACGAAGAAAACAAAAATTGCTCAATTCTACTACTGTGACACAATTCCATTAATATTTTGGCACAGTTGAGTTTCAGTCTTCCAAATCTAGATTTTGCTAAGAAAATTTAAATTTTAAAGTACTCCTTTTTAGGAAGTTATTAAAGACATCTAGTCTATATGACCATATATTTTCTTTTTGGGGGACCACTTCCTAAGAGGAGAAAGCACTGTGGGGTTCTTGGAGATGCCTCTCTGTAATAATTCTGTTGTCGCCTCCTTTCCATACTGGTTCTCCCTCCTAATTGTCATGAAATTTTATGAGATGCAATTTGGGGATTAGTGAAAGAAATTCCTTCCTTCCTTCCTTCCTTCCTTCCTTCCTTCCTTCCAGTCCTCTCCCTCTCTCTCTCTCCCTCCCTCCCTCCCTCCCTCCCTCCCTCTCTCTCCCTTCCTTCTCATTCTTCCTCCTCCTTTCTCTCTGCCCTTCTCATTTCTTTCCTCAGCTGGCCCTTGATGAATAAAAACACAGACCTTCCCATGGGGATCTTATTAATCAGTACCTACATGACACACTAGAGATGTAGATTTTTCTCTGTTGTGACTGCTGTAATTTGATAGTTGCCATGCCAGTGGCCACCACATGTTTTCTTTTAGTTAAATGACATTTATTTGACATCCTTTGTCACATGAGTAATCTTTATTCTGTGCCATCCATTTATCTTCTTTCAGTCTTGCAGTGACAGTCTTTGTTCAAATAATAACAGTACCGTGAATCCATCAGTTACTGAGCATTTACAGTATGCCGGGTGCTGGTGTGAATGCTTTAAATATATTTACTCACCTAATTCTTGCACCCCTTTTAGAGGTCACAGGTGGCGTCATGATTTGACAGGTGAGGCAGTGAGGCTCAGACGGTTCAGGAATTTACCTTAACATGGCAGAGCTGATAAATGCTGGAGCTGGGATTCCAATCCTAGTTTCTTGGATACTAAAGTTAGTGAATTAATCACATGTTCCCCCAACAATTGAAGGGACTTTATAGAATGGCATTAGGATGTCTCCCAGTTGAGTGACTTCATAGAACAAAATAGATTTATTTCACCAGGAAGTTCAGCGAAATGAAAAGAATCCTGTGAACTTTATCAAGGCCCAGGTTCTAATGGACTTGTTCTCCAGTCCTACTCACCAGTCTCTCAAGTCAGGGCATTCCAAACTTGAGGTTTACTTCCAGGGCTCTGTCTACATTCATTGATGCCCAAAGGCTCTGGTTTGGCATTTTGAACAAAGCCCCTGGAGGATTCAGACGGTGATGGGCTTCTTGTCATATCCATAGGGAGTCGTACCAGGAACTGTTGTGTGACTGAGGTAGTCATAAAGCAGAAAAAGCATGGTAGGTTATGAAAACACTGTGTTTGCTGAGAGGGAGACTGGTCATGGAGTGAGAGCTGATAAAATGAGATCTGGTCTCTCTCTGACATGGAAAGATGATACATCTTTAGGCAAAAGGAAGGTGGAAATCTGGTTTCAGTGTGGGAAATCCATCCTAGGAGAAAGGATGGGGATATTAGTGGTACTTCAGAATAAGCTCCATTAAGCATTCCTGAAACACCGTGAAACCTGAGTTTTCTTTTAATCAAATTTAGAAGATAGTTTTTTGAGAAAAAGAAATCAAGAATCCAAGCTCTTTATTATTATTATTATTATTATTATTATTATTAAAAACTGATGGCGGGGGGAAATGAACAAAAAGTTTTCCTCTTTGGTAAAGACGTACCTGCAATAGCCACCTACTGTATCTGAGATCTTCCTTTACTAGGGAACAAAATTATTTTCAGTAACAATTATGAAATGAAACAGTAGTAATAGAAAAGAAACACAGACACTCCAAATGTTTTTATTGACTTTATAATCATGCCCTTGAAAAATAAAGCAAAATATTACTGCATCACAAAGGAAAAGAGCAATGGATTAAAACTTTAAATCATTTTGTGTGTTTTTTTTAATACGAAATTTATTGTCAAATTGGTTTCCATACAACACCCAGTGCTCATCCCAACAGGTGCCCTCCTCAATGCCCATCACCCCTTTCCTCTCCCTCCCACCCCCCATCAACCCTCAATTTATTCTCAGTTTTTAAGAGACTCTTATGGTTTGCCTCCTTCCCTCTCTCTAACTTTTTTTTTCCACTTCCCCTCCCCCATGGTCTTCTGTTAAGTTTCTCAGGATCCACATAAGAGTGAAAACATATGGTATCTGTCTTTCTCTGTATGACTTATTTCACTTGGCATAACACTCTCCACTTCCATTCCTGTTGCTACAAAAGGCCATGTTTCATTCTTTCTCATTGCCAAGGAGTATTCCATTGTATATATAAACCACAAATTCTTTATCCATTCATCAGTTGATGGGCATTTAGGCTCTTTCCATACTTTAGCTATTGTTGAAAGTGCTGCTATAAACATTGGGGTACAAGTGCCCCCATGAATCAGCACTCCTGTATCCCTTGGGTAAATTCCTAGCAGTGCTGTTGCTGGGTCATAGGGTAGATCTAGTTTTAATTTTTTGAGGAACCTCCACACTGTTTTCCAGAGCGGCTGTACCAGTTTGCATTCCCACCAACTGTGCAAGAGGGTTCCCGTTTCTCCACATCCTCTCCAGCATCTATAGTCTCCTGATTTGTTCATTTTAGCCACTCTGACTGGTGTGAGGGGATATCTCAGTGTAGTTTTGATTTGTATTTCCCTGATGAGGGGTGACATTGAGCATCTTTTCATGTACCTGTTGGCCAACTGGATGTCTTCTTTAGAGAAGTATCTATTCATGTCTTCTGCCCATTTCTTCACTGGATTATTTGTTTTTAGGGTGTAGAGTTTGGTGAGTTCTTTATCGATTTTAGATACTAGCCCTTTGTCTGATATGTCATTTGCAAATATCTTTTCCCATTCTGTTAGTTGCTTTTTAGTTTTGTTGATAGTTTCCTTTGCAGTGCAGAAGCTTTTTATTTTCATGAGGTTCCAGTAGTTCATTTTGTGTGTTTTAAAAAAATTTTTTAGTGTTTATTTTTGAGAAAGAGATAGAGCATGAGTGGGGGACGGGCAGAGAGACAGGGAGACACAGAATTCCAACTAGGCTCCAGGCTCTGAGCTGTCAGCACAGAGCCTGACGCAGAACTCAAACTCACAAACTGTGAGATCATGACCTGAGCTGAAGTTGGACGCTTAACTGACTGAGCCACCCAGAGGCCCCAATCATACTGTTTTTTTTGACAAAAGGGGGAGAATCCTTATACTCCTTTGAAGCAATAAATACACTTTTTGCTTTCAAAGCTTCTGCAAATTTGTTGATGACTTCAGTGAAGTTTATCTTCACGGGTTCAGGTTCAGTAGATGGATGGTAGAGCTGGTTTTGTTAATGTAGCTTTACTCATAGCTGACCACAGAATGTTTTTTTGTTTTAATTTCAAACCGTTTCTTTTACATGAAGCAACAGATATGCAGATAGTTGGGATAAATTATTTTATTGCATTTCATTTTATATACATATTTTTATTTATTTTTAGAGCATGAGCAAGGGAAAGGAGCAGAGGGAGAGAGAGCAGAATTTTAAGCAGACTCTATATCCGGCGTGGAGCCTGACATGGGGCTCCACGACCCTAGGATCATGACCTGAGCTGAAATCAGGAGTTGGACGCTCAACCAACTGAGCCACCAGGCGTTCCTAGTTGGGAGAACTCTTAAACACAAGGCTAAATTTCACTGGGATCCATAAAATTTTTATATCACCACAAATTCCAGAAAGTCACAACCTCATCTATGTCTTTTTTTTTTTTTATTCGTGTTGGATTCTAGTGGCTTTCAAAGGTCTTTGCAGTTGAAAAATTTAAACACAAATACCCAAGTGGATATACTGAATGATAGTTCGAGTAACTCAAATTCTGTTTCTTGGTCTTTGTATCTGTTATGTTGCCTTTATTTGTTTTGAAGCTTCTGTTTAAACACAGGATTGTGTGACACCACAAGGGGCTGGAAGTAGAAACTGCACAAAACAAGCTCAAACCATTAGGAACTTGATCTTGAAACCAACACATGCAGTCAAGTTCCTGTTTGTTGGGAATGACTGTATAATTCATTTTCAGAATTTACATTCATATAGAATATGATGTTTATTAAAAGATAAATAGCAAAATAATTCTGATTTGAAGCTTATGTATTACTAAAACTGAATTGAGTCACCAGTTCAGTTTAGTAAACCAGTTAGTTTGGCAACTGTTTAGAATTTTGACCAATAGAAGTGATGTGTTTTTGTTTGTTTTTTTAAGGGCAGAGTATATTTTCATTGACATTGTTTAGAAGTGCCAGCTCATGGTGGTCATAAAATGAAGACCAGGCAGTTTTTATTGTTGTTTTAAAATTCTCTGCAGTGAGTGCCTTTCCTTAGTGCCTGAACTTGCGGGGGTGGTCACCGACCCCACACCCAGCCCTCCCCATGGGCTTTGTTACATCCCTGCTTAAAGGATTGCTTTGGATTCAGGTGTTTTGAGCTATTTCTGATATATTTCATGATTGTTTCTCTTCCAATACTTTTCTCCATTGAAGATTCCTGAGGGCAGTCTGGGCCGGAGTTAGGATTCTTGGGAAATGTAGCCTGGTGGAGGACATCCTCAGTCTGAGCATGGGAGCCCCCTCCGCCACCACCAAGAACGTAGGAGCCTGGTGTTGCTCACCAGAGGTAATGAGTTTGACTTAGCCGTTGGCATGCTCACTCTCAGCTGCCAGGAAGACCCCTGGCTGTGTGTCTCACCACAGTCAGAATGCCTTGTGACCCTGCTAAATGGTCTACATCAAGACTGGACGTCTTTGTCATTTGAGTCCTTTAGGGGGAGCTCAAGGGTACCAGCCCTTCCTCTTCCTACCAGAGACAGAAGTAGTGCCAATCGCGCTCTCTCGGCCCTGCCAGCCAGTCGTGGTTACTAGCTGTTCTTTATTCCCTTCCCCTAGTTGCATTTTCTTCTAAAGTGCCTGCTTAACAGCACATGGTAATCTTGATCAGCTAATCCCATTAGGAGATGGTCCCTTAGCTGGACAATCTCATCAGAAATTCCCCTGGAGAAAAAAAAAATTAGTATTAAATTTGGTGGAAGGAATCTGAATTCCATACAGTACCTCCTTTCAAAAATATATCTCTTTTCTGATGAGACCAGAAAGATCTATACATTCATCCTTCTCTTGCTAGCATTCACTTCTTAGAGATTTTATTTTTACTGTAGAAAAAATAAATACAGCAAGTGTATTACATTTGGTTTTCATTGTGAGATAAAATACTTTCCGAAATGAAGAGTCTCTGAGAATAGTAAGTCCGTAGAACATCTGGAGGAGAAATAAAGAAGATGTTTTTGCAGATTTTTTGGTTTTTTTTGTTTTTGGTTTTGTTTTGTTTTGGTTTTTTATTTTGGGAAACAAATGGGCCTTCAGTTGTTAGAGATAGGGGTCTGAAAGCATTTTGTCTCATAGGAAGGATGAAATATGTTTATCCAGGAAGCCAAGGAGACATGAATCATGTAAATCAAAGCTTATTAGGTACAACGTTATGTGTGAGGCTTTGTTTGCCAGTCCTGGGCCTTCTTTATGGGATCCAACCTGGGGCAAGAGAGGTGACCCCTGCAGACTGAATTTCTCAAGTTCCTGCATCAGCTGGCTGGGTTGGGCCAATGGGATCTGTGGATGGAAGGTCAAAGGGCAGAGGTAGGGATAAAGCCGGGTATTCTCCTTCCCATCCCTACCTTTCTGTCTTGGATAGCATCTCCTTCAGTAGCTGTGATTCCTCTGTGGCCTCAGGCGTGCAGGATTCTAGCTTCTGCTGGTGACCCCACCCCTGGGCTGGGATAAGGCCACTTTTTTTTTTTTTTAAGTTTATTTTATTTATTTTTGAGAGAGTGAGTGAGGGAGGGAGGGGTAGAGGGAGAGAGGAGAATCCTAAGCAGGCTCCATGCTGTCAGCACAGAGCCTGATGTGGGGCTTGATCTCACGAAACGTGACATCATGACCTGAGCCAAAATCACGAGTTGGAGCTTAAGGGACTGAGCCACACAGACACCTCAAGGCAAGTTTTTTATCTTTGTTTATTCAGGGAAGTAATAGTTTCCTGCTGTTGCTGATCTCTGGGACTGCCTCAATGTCCTATATTGGCTTCTCAGCTCTTTCCTCCCTTGGATAACCAATTGTCTGATTTAAATTCCCTCTCCTTCAATTAAAGAGAAGTTTCCATTTTTTCTGATAGGTTTATGAAGGATACATTCTGAATATTTGTTTTTAGAAGTGGTCCAATGAAAACCATAGATGAGGCACATGTTTGTTTTATTTTTCACTTACTGATATTCTTTGTCCTTACCATCTTCCTCCTGGGATTCTGTCAAGGAACAGACCTAAATTATTAAAGACTGGTATCTGCTGACATGAACCAATGTCAATGACATGACATTGGAAAAAAAAATACTGGTTTCATACTAATAAGGTGAATTGATTGGATTAACTTTATAGGTTAGGATTGGGGTTAGGTAGGAGGCAGGTACTTTCATGGTCATAAGAATGTTCCTGTTGCTCCCACCATGACCTTGTACCCTCATGCTGCCCAAGACTTAGAGTCCTGGCAGAGAAAATGCCCTTGGCTTAGCTTAAGTAATGTGGCTCCCTCTGTCTCTACCAGAGGATACGGGAATGGGAAAAAAGGAGCCCTATACTTCATTTTGCATAATGGGTGTGAGTTGCTGCATTAACCACCCTGCTAAGACCACACACAGCATAGAAGAGGTGATTCCCTGAAGGGAATTGGGTCACTGTTGAGGATATGCAAACTGGGCAGCCACAGTGGGATAAATATTCACCACATGCCCAATGAATGGTAGTTCTTCTTGGTTATTGTTCCTATTCCAGCCTCTCGGGTGAAAGTCTGAGAGTAATTGCTATTTTTTGACACTTAATGAAGAGCATATTCTCACTTAAGTCAGTTTACAGATGAGAAAACTGTGGCCCAAGATGCTGAAGTGAATGCCAAGGTCTCATATCTGGAAATGTAGCACAGATAGGTTTTGATTCAGGTTTGTGTGACTCCAAGGTCTAGAATGGCAGCCTTGAGGTCAGGAAGCCTTTTTCCAGAGGTGCTACTTAGGGTCACCACTCACCCTCCCCAGATGGCCATTTTACACCTGGGTTGATTGAGGCTCCGAGTCAATTGCTCAAGAACATACATGGTAGGAAATGGTGTTAGGGGCTGTATCTCAAATCTTTGCGGTTCCAAAGACTTTCCCTTATTTTCTCATTCCTGAGGTATTTCACTGAGAACTCTGGTCTTGTGAGGCAAAAAAAAGATAAAAACAAAAAAAATCTGTGGTTGTATCTACTTGGAAAAAGCTATGTGGGATTATCTTCCTTTAGGGACTCACAGTATACAGTGTATTTGAGGCTCTGAAAAGCCCTAAAATAATAAACTCTGTAGAGCTTTGGGGTCTAACTCCAAATTTACTAACCTAATTTGACCTTGGAACATGTAATACCCATTAACATTTGTATAGGCAGGATTGTCCAGAAAAACAGATCCAATAGGATACACATTCTAAGCTGGAGACCCAGGAAAGCCAGTGACATAATTCGAGTCTAAGTCCCAAAGCCTGAGAACCAGGAAGCCAGTGGTGTTAAGTCCCAGTCCAGGGGCAGGAGAAGATAACACGAAATCTCTCAGCTCCAATAGGCCAGAAGACAAAGGGGTGAATACCTTCTTCCTTGCCGTTGTTCTGTGCAGGCCCTTAACAGATAGAATAATGCCCACTTATACTGGATTTTATTGAGTTGACTAATTCAAATGCTAATCTCATCTGGAAATGCCCTTGCAGACACACCCGCAAATAATGTCTAGTCTGGACACTCCATGGCCAGTCAAGTTCACATATGAAATTAACCATCACAATGTATCTTCTGATGAATGTCAATTTGGAAAATTTTACTATCCCACTATCTTCCCATCTAGGTAAACTGATGAGGGTGCTCATGGCTGAGGATGACCAGTCCAGGGCCTGTGGCTTCTCTGAGGGATGGGGGGAAAATATCCTGGGAGCTCAGGTGTGCCACGCCACTGGCGGGGTCTGTGCCATGCGGTTTGGGTGCCAGTCCATAAATTTGGGGCCTTCTTCAGACCTGTCCACATTGCAAGACATAGCTTATTTTTGTGAGTGACTTTCCCTTTCTTTTCCTCCCCAAATAAAGAGGCACACCACCTTACTATATCACGTCCCAGAAACATTAAAATGGGTTTAAATAGATTTGGGACTGCTGTGATACCAGTTATAGTAACTGGAGATATCCTAGATGTTTAAAGACTGCATTTAGGGTCAAGTACTAGCTTCACTGTTTACTTAACTCACAGATTATTGTATCCTGGGTTTAGGGGCAAACTCAGGATGTCATTTAAACTTTCCCTGACAAAGACACATAAACAAAAGGATTCTGTAATTTAATGGAAGAATTCTCAATTAAAAAAGCAGTGCCACCTCAAATCTTTTATACCTGACCTCGTCTTAGAAATGAACAATACTGCAATCTTTCCAAATAGAATTTTCTCGTCTTGGTGCATGCATGTGCGTGAATGGTGGTGGCAGTAGTGGTTGCTTCGTGGTATCCTCATTAGAGAATTAAATAATAAGGTCTCTGTAGAATTACAGTGACTGTATTTGAATTGTCAGCCATCTTCCCATGGTACATTGCAGCTTGAATCTTTCGGGTGCAAAGCTGTGATTCTATAAATCTGGGAAGAGACAGGCAAATTACAAATTAGGCATATTGTGCTATTAGCTGCAGATTTCATGATAAATTCTGAACATAAAAACTTCCCTACGATGGTTCTATCTATGAGAATGTGTACATACTCTGTATATATCTTTCAAAATGAAGACTGATGAATAATGGTTTGGCCGAGGAATACATACATAATGAAACATCACCTTTGATCTTTCTTGCTTTCTGTGAGGTCAAAGTTGGAATGGGTTATAAATCATGATTTATGCCTTTAAGTCTGTGGTATTTTCTTTTTAAAGCAGCCTGTTCCCCCCATTGGTTTGATTTTGAGTTGTTTAATTATTCATCAGCCTGTAGTATGTCCACTTCTTTACTGTTAGGTATATTTGTTTACTTTTGGATACAGATTGAGTTTCAAGGTTTGGTTTTGTTTTTCCACCTCCATGCATTGTCTTTGTGTTTATTGCATTATATTATTATAATGTGAAGATTTAGTTGGAGTAAATAGAAACCTAAAATACAAATGTGTATCCATGCAGTGAACTGCAAGTGAAATAATGGATTTTTAAGTAGAATTTTCAGGCATTTTCTTCACCTGATACATCTTTTTCTGTTTTGCTTGAAAACTCAAATTTCTAAAAGCTCATAGGAGCTATGGGGCCTCAAAAACATGACCTGTTTCACACACAATTATAATGAATTTAAAAATACAGCTTGACTTGGTAGTGTAGGCATCTGGTGAGAAGGAATTTTTAAAAGCGATATTTCTTAGTAAGATAATTGGTTAATAGAGAAAACTTGAACTAATTTTTCAGTCTTGGAGAGGCAACCTGTTCCTATCAAACTAGAGAGACAGCATGCAAATTCCTTTTTTTCTTTTTTTGAAAAACTTTTGAGAGAGACAGAGCACAAGCAAGGGAAGGATAGAGAAAGAGGGAGGCACAGAATCCGAAGCACGTTCCAGGCTCTGAGCTGTCAGCACAGAGCCTGATGTGGGGCTCGACCTCACAAAGGGTAAGGTCACAACCTGAGCCGAAGTCAGAGGCTTAACCGACTGAGCTGCCCAGGCGCCCCTGCAAGTTCCTTTTCATCTTAGTGGTTGTTTTTAAATTGTAGGTTGATGGATGGACAAGACTCTCTTAATGCATACAGCCCTTAAAGTCCACAGTTTTTAATGTGAAAATATATCAACCAACCTTTTAGTAAAATGTGATGTTATCATTAGATACTGGCAAAAAGCTTATTTCATACATTACTTCTGTTAATTTGTTTTTATGCCCCTGTTAAGTATCCCTGCCATGTCAGGCCTCATGGGAAAGAAACAGTTGACGATGTACTTAAGACAAACCCGGGAGGGCCTCACCTACAGGGTAAAATCCCCCTTTTTCTCCCCCATATTGTCTTGATACCTTGAGAGTTCTCTTAACTGCGAGATTGTGGAGCAGCACAGAATATTTTAGCGAAACCAGCGTCACCTCATTAAGCATCCTTAGCCAGGGTTGAATGTGGCCATGTGGCCACTCTAGTGAATATAGTCCCGGCACTAAAAAACATTTATCGCCGTCATTAAAAAAAGAACTTTTAAAATGAGTTTGAAAGAAAGTCATTACCTCCTTAACTACCAAATAAACTCAGTGGTCTATGTAGATTATGATGAAATATCTCTGGTGCTTCCATCTTATTCTCTTTGTTCCGTAAGCTGTAATTCATGCTGCGTCTGTGCTGACAGTTGGGTAACTGTGCTCTCTCCCCAGATCCCTCCCCGCTCCATCCGCCGCCTTCTTTCACTTTATAGTTTTTGCTTTGTTTGCTTTATGCTCATGTTTGCATCTCAGAATAAACTTGTGTATTCCTTATCTTCTTTTCAAGTGTCTCTGTGTGTGTAGCCTAAGGTCTAGGAGCTTTAAATGAAACTTTGCTGCTTTTTTTGGTGGGGGGGGGGGCAGGACCCACCTATTATTATAGCAAGTATTGCTTTTGGATTTCTGTTAGTGTTTTTTGCAAATACCGTAATTCACTGATAAGTATAGGTTGTAATACATTGAGGAAAGCTTAAATGAGTTGACTCAGATCATCAGGGATGGAGCAGTGCCCAATTTCCCTCCCTTCAAACTGTCCAAGGTCTAAATATGCAGTGTCTGGAAAGCTCGACAAATCCTGAGAGGACATATGCAGCGCTTTTGCATTCAGAGAGGGCAGTTCACTAAAATTTTTCTTTCTTGTCATTTTCCCCAGCCTGCCTTGCAGCACATTCTGAACGTGGCTGTGCTCTGTCTTTCCAAGCAAAGATAGGATGGTTTGGCAAAGTCATTTGTAGGAACAATACGATAGCCCAGGGTTTGTACTCTTGTGCCAGTCAGCCATTTACTTGGCTTAACATTTCCGCAGCAATATCCAGAGGGCTTTGGGTAAGAGTTAACTAAATCTCCTTTGTCAGCCAGGTCATAGTTTTAAAATTCATTGCAAATCATTGGTACCATTTTGTGACCAGAGGTTTCCTAAAATTAAATACAGGTATTCCAGTGGAAAGGGGCTTAGCAACAAACAAAGAGGAAGCGCATCAAAGTTGTGAATGCTGTGGATGTTCATGTTTATTTCAAGCTAACAATATCTCTAGTGGGGTGGGTTCCCAAGCTCAGTTTAAGTCCCCTTCCATTAGTTTTGTGCCTGGCAAGGAGGACAAGGGACTAAGCCTTCATGGCTGCAGAATAACATTCATGGCTGCAAACAATGGGGAAACCTGGTTCCATTTCCCCTCCCTCCTTCCTGGATGTGAACTTACATACCCTCAGAGCTACACTTTGATCAGGAGAAAGCAAGGTTGTGAGAACAGACCAAATAATGGATGTGAAAGCGCTTAATAATGTGAATTTCTTGTGATTGCTATTTGACTTGATTGGTGGCAATGTCATGTGTGTGTGACCTGTGCACAGGCCCTGTGCTTCCTTTGAGGCTCTACCATTACCATCTTAAACAGTTTTTCAAAATTTTATAATTTCCAAATAAGGGGGCCCACATTTTCATCCTGAGCTGGGTCCCCCAGTTGTGTAGCCAGTCCTGACTGTGAGCCTACTGTTGGTTTGTATGGCTGGATTTATTCACTTGGTAAGTGTTACTGGGCCCTGCTCTAGGCATGTCTGGTTCTTCATCCCAGGTCTGTCTCCAGTGTTACATGGTTCCAGTCCTGGGTAGAAGTTCTCGATGCTGGTGCTCTCATCTGCAGGGCAGAGGCATATCATTGGGAAGCCACAGCCACTGAACCCAGAGGGACCCTCCTTTGCAGGTCCAGCTTCAAGACTTTGAGAAACATTGAGATTATGCAAAAATTGGCTGACTTTCTGCTTCATGTTTGGATCTGCCTTTGCTGTTAGGGAGTCCTATTTGGAAGGGTACACACAGGGTGATGATGGTTGTCATAATAATTGGAGGTGGAGTAACACTGGCCTTTGGTGGCAAGGATGAGGGATGCTTGATTTCCTGCAATGCACGGACAGCCTCCCTGTTGCTTGGTCTTCCCAACTCAGGCTTCCTGCCGTGGTTCTGCCTCTGTGATTAGCCTCAACCTCCATGAGAACAGGTCTCCCTCAAGTACCATGCTTCTTCCATTGCCTGGCTCTATGCCTGTGCCTATGCCATAGTGCCTGTGGAAGCTCCGTCACTATTTGTATGCAACAAGCCCACCCTTCAAAATCTGTAATTTTTTCCCGGGTGAGGTATATGTGAAAAAAGAAAAGTTAGGCATGATGTTTTAGTACTATGTTGGCCTGTTTTTGTAAGTAAAGCTTTTAGAAACTTATGTGTGAGTTTTCAGTACAGGGTGGTTGGTCAGAAAGTTTAATGTTTCAGCCATTCCATTTGGAAAGGTGAGAAACCATAATCAGGAATCACTGGAAAGGCTGGAATTAGGAGTCGTGGATGAAGGAACATTGAGATACCGCTTTTTGGGAAGAGAAGTTCTGTGGAGCTTACTTACCCTGACACCTTTTCTCTAAAAACCACCTTCCCATGTAGCAAGTAAATCTTGAGTACACAAGTCTATCTTCAGCCATACCTAATGAGATTTGGGGGAACACTGACCTTTTACTTTTTGCCTTAGTCACTGTCAATATACTAGTGACTAGTAATTAGTCAATACTGTCATCAGTTCACTTTTGAGTTTTTACAGTAATTTTCTAACTTTAGGACCAAACCTATTATACCAGTAGGAAAAAAAAAAGTAATAGAGAAGCTTCTTCTCTGTGATCCTTAAATGTCCCTTGTAACTTCCCCTTTGGTGCCACTGGAAGTGGCCATGTCTGCCGTAGGATCCCTTCACAAATGGGAATTTATTGGGTCACATAACTTCTGGCTTTAGTGGTTGCAGTTGTTCACACGATTTTATCAAGGACTTGTCCATCTCTTGCCTCAGGGTGCCTTCACTCTCAAGCTGGCTTTTCTTACATGGGGGCAATGCTAGCTTTGGGGGAGGGAGAAATGCTTCTTTCCTGACTCCTTCCACTTCTATGGAGGCAGAGAATTCCTAACCCCCATCACATTTTTCACGAGGGAGAAGGAGCTACATCCACTGATATTTGGACCTCAGCAATCTTTGGTTTTTTGGAACGAACTGTCTTCAGGATGTTCATTTTATTGGGCATTTGTGTGGAAAGCTTCCTAGGACTGGATGTACCCCTGAGAGGATGATGCCTACAGTTTTCAGAGGTAAAGTTAGAGAGTACAATTTTGACTTGAAGTCAAGCTTCACTCTCCAGCATAAGGCTGATAGCATTTCTCTCTGTCATTCTGACTCCTCTGTCAGTCTCTCTTAATTAGGCTTGTATATAGGAGTGGGGAAAGATTGGTATTTAAACATTAACCTTTAAACTCCATCTGTGACCATAATTTATGCTTTTATTTTTTTTAATTGATTTATTTTGAGAGAGAGAGTGAGAGAGGACCAGTGTGAGTAGGGGAGGGGTGGAGAGAGAGAATCCCATGACGATGAAATCATGATCTGAGCCGAAATCAGAAGTTGGGCACTCCATCAACTGAGCCACAAAGGTGCCCCTGTGCTTTTCATCTTAACAGTTTAGCAATCCCAAAGAAAGTTTTCCATTCTTTGTACTATGTCTGCAGAAGTTTACACATGCCCCTCATTGGTTGGGCCTGAGTCATGTGCCTAATCCTGAGCTGTGTCTGTTACTGATTGGCCACACCCAAGGATCACAAGGACCCTCAGGTCTCCAGGACACAAAGACTTAATGGAGGAAAGGTGAATGTCTGTAGACCTGCTTCTTAAACTGTAACATACATACAAATTATCTGGGGATCTTTGTAGATATAGATGCAAATTCAACAGGCTCCCAGAGTGGGGCCTGAGATTCTGCATTTCTAATGAGCTCTCAGGGAATGCTCATGCTGCTGGTCTGTGCATCACATTTTGAGTAGCACAGTCTCAAGGAACATGTGGTTACCATAGGTGTTGATATTGGGCAGAGAAAGAAAACCAGAGATGGCCGCCATGATCCCTTTCTGTCTACCCATTTTCCCCCTCTTCTTCTCAGTGAACATAAGCCTTAAAACTTACCTCACCAACTACAATCCACAGTGATATGTCCTTCCTTGAACTCCTTAGCATTTACTGCATGAACTTAATCAAATTATTTATGATAGTGAGCCATCCTGGCATAAAAAATTCTTAAGGCTAAATTCATTCTTAAAAAAACTAAAAGGAAGGAAAAAACCTCCCCCCCCCCCCCAATGTGTGAGGACTGTTCTGTAGAGCTCTTACTGTAGTGCCATCCATTCTATAGGTAGATTGAGATTCAGCAGGTTTCTGTGGCCTGGCCCACCAAGATAACTTGCTGCATTGGAGGAAATAGGTCTTGTATTCCAAACTTATAACTTATAAAACAAGTTACCTGAAACAAAAACTGCTTGGTTGAGCAAGTTTTTTCTTCACTTGAGAATAAGCAAGAAGTCCTTTTATTATTTGATAGTAATGTATACCAACATGTTAACAGTGCTTTATCTGGAGTTGATGTTGTTTTCATTATCTAATGCACGATAACCACCCCTACCACAACAGCATTTTATCTGACTCACAAGTGTGTAATATGGTCAGGGTTTGATGGGCAAAGCTCATCTCTATTTTACTTGGTGTCAGTTGGGGTGACTAAATGGCTGGTGTCATCTGAAGGATTGCCCATATGTCTGGTTCCTGAGCAGGGGACAAACAGCTGGGCACTGGTAAAGCTGGACTTCTATGTATCTCTCACTACCCCTATTTAGTTTCTTCATGTAATCTCTCCAGTATGGAGACTTCCTTCTATGTTATAGTAGGATTCCCAAAGCACATGTTTAAAGAGTGGGGGTGGGGAAATGGGAAGGGGAAAAGAGAGAAAGGGAGAGACAGGGTTGGCAGGTGGTTGGGGGGACGAAGCTGAAGCCACATATCCTTTTATGACCTGTCTTTGGAAATTATGCAGCACCACTTTCACTGAATTCTGATTGGTCAGTACATTTACAAAGATCTGCATAATTTCAAGGGGAGGGAACATGGACTCTTAATGTAAAGTGTCAGCATTGCAGTGTAGGAGGAACCTGAGTGATGGGATGCATGTGCGTGTGTGTGTAGCCATCTTCTGTCTTTCCTTCCTTCCTTCCTTCCTTCCTTCCTTCCTTCCTTCCTTCCTTCCTTCCTTTTAAATGTTTACTCATTTTTGAGAGAGAGAGTGAGCAGGGGAGGGGCAGAAAGAGAAGGGCATAGAGGATCTGAAGCAGGTTCTGCCCTGAGAGAAGAGAACCTGAGGCGGCTTGAACTCATGAATCCTGAGATCATGACCTGAGCCAAAGTCAGATGCTTAACTGACTGAGCCACCCAGGCACCCTCTGTGGCCATCTTTAGAAACTACAAACTGCCACAGAGACTATGGGTGACATTATAGCCTTGTAAAAACATATATCTTTCTGATGTTTTCAAGGAGAATATGTTGCTTTAATATCAAACAAATTACATTAAAGAGACTGATAAAAAGGACTTTGACAATAAGGTAAAAACAGAGAGGGAGGCAAACCACATGAGACTCCAAAATACAGAGAACAAACTGAGGGTTGCTGGTGGGGTGTTGGTTGGGGGAGGGGCCAAATGGGTGATGGGCATTAAGGAGGGCAGTTGTTGGGATGCGCACTGGGTGTTATATGTAAGTGATGAATCACTAAATTCTCCTCCTGAAACCATTACCACACTATATGTTAACTAACTTGGATTTAAATAAAGTTTAAAAAAAAAAAGGACTTTGCATGAAATCTTGGAACCAAAGCCTTGGCCAATATGTAGTATGTTTCTCTGCCCTAATCTCCTAGGCGCTCTGATCACTGATTATGACAGAATTAAGCCTGTTAAACACAGAACAAAGCACTGACAATTGGACTGGCCAAATCACAAACAAATTGGTTTCTTCTCAACTCTTCTTGATATTACAGACCAGCAGCAATTAAAAAGCTCAGGATATTCTAAGTAAAAGAGGTAGAGAAAACCTCCTTGAAGCAATTGCTGGTCCTTTCTGTTCAGCCAGACTGTGTAATTGCGAAGCCTGGCGTTGGGCTTGAACAGCAATATCCTAGCTGCAGGGCATGGTGGCAGATGGAGTATGGCGTCTAATAAGCTCCAACTCCCCTTTGCAGGCTGGCCACATAAGGAGAGCAGTAATAACACTCCCAGAATGAAAACATCCATCAAAGCCTGACAAACCTCTTGACATAGATTTTCTTTATGTTACTAAAGGAGCTAGTTAAATGTGATGAAACTGCTAATAAAAATTCTTTGGTGGTCCTAATGAAACAGCTTTGTACACCCAATCTCCTTCCTTGTTAGGTGAAAGGGAAAGCTGCATTAGAATTTTTGGTGGCTAACATTGATTGTGGTCTGGGGAAACTAAAGGTAACCGGATCAAAGCAACTCCACTCACTGGTCTTTTGAAGTTAGAGACAACCCAACGATGAGTTGTTTTCATGGTAGTCTTCACCACGGAAAGACTGACTTTGCCATCATAGTCAAAGAGCAGATGTTTGGGGAGAGCAGAGGATGAGAGGGTGGGATCAGCTTTTCCCTTGATGGGCCTAATACGTTGTTGTCTCTTTCATCGAACATGGTCCCTCAGGCCACTGAGGTATTTCCTCTGGACTCAGCAGAATAGAGAGTGATGTGTTCCTTGCTGGTGTCAACATTGGCTGCAAAGGAATTTGACAGTAAGGTACTTCAATTGCACCATAGTGCCTTGGTCATTTTTAGGTTGTGTCCCCCTGTCATCTGACCTGCACTGACCATAAAACATCTGGAGTGATAGGGCGTTGCATTTGCCCACCCAGATTACTTCCTCTTTTCCAGTGTCCATTGCTAGAACCCTTGGTTCTGTTGGCTTCCTTGCTTCCCTGCCATTCTTCGACCAAGCTAGGAGTCCTGAGGTTTCCTATCCCCCTATGCTCCCCACAGCCATCTTTTCTGAGATCTGGCTACTTCACTGGTCACAGTCAAGAAGCAGGGTCTACGCTGACGCTATTCCCAGGACCCAAAACAGACCTTTCCACTTCCTAGTCTGGGGGCATTCCTCGTCCTTTTTCTTCTTTCTTTCCAGAGCTGTTTTCTTCCTTGGCCCATCTAGTGTTGTGTCTTTCATGGATGTGGACCTTTACACAACCCAGGGAAGGCTGTGACATCAGCCTGCCTCTGCTTCCAGGAGGGGGATACAGAGACAAAAACCTACAAATCAACTTCTCCAAAACATAACCTTCAATATTGATGGTTCCAGTGTGTCATGCTGATTTTTCAGATGAGGAAACCAAGGCCTAGGGAGATGAAGGGATTTGGGTAAAATCCCACTGTTAAGAAGCAGAGTGAGACCTGTGTTCTGTAAGTTGAAGCCCGGAATGTCTGAATACCTCTCCATCAGTCAGAACTATCAAGATAGGTTCATCCAGTACTATTCAAGTAGGCAATGCACTTCTGAATATTGGTTGTCAGCACAGCCACCGACTTCTAATGTTCCCTGGAAAGAGCCATGGGCTTAGAGTCAGATCACTGGGGAATTCTGGCCTTCAAGCTGCCATGGTTGTGTGATCTAAGACTAGTTATTTAACCTCCTTTGATCTCACATTTTCAAAATCTAACATACTTGCTCAGTCAACCTCGCAAGATGATGGTGAGGATTGGAAGAAAGTACAGGAAGCCTTTAGTAAGGTAGAAGCACCAGATAGGTAAAGCATAAACAATTGTGATTGCTATGGTCTGCCTTCACTTGCCTCAAACTCCAAGATATCATATTCTTCATCTCTTCCAGGCCTGAAAGCCTCCACAGACAGAGTCATGGCATCACAATAGGGGTATTAGAGGCATTTAGTTGCTTATTAAATGTGTGTGTGTGTGTGTGTGTGTGTGTGTGTGTGTGAGAGAGAGAGAGAGAGAGAGAGAGAGAGAGAGAGAGAGAGACCTGGGCCTGTCTCTTGCCTCATTGGGATTTGACACTCCTACACAGAAGTCTGGGATTCCATCATGTTGACAGAAGTCACTGAACAATTAACCTGTATCATTAATAGTTTGTAACCAACCTCCTGGCTTTGCTGATGTGTGGCCCTGGGCGTCTCAATTAACCATTGTTCCTCCCTAGTCTATTATGAAAGGGTTGACTATGCTCTGTGACAGTTCTATCCTGGAGGAAGAAGTTCTGGGGATTGAAAATAAGACTCCTCTCACATCTGTTTGCAAACACAGCCCCAACCCTTGCTCAAGATCTGTAGGTCTTAGGTGCCAAGTAGAGCAGAATGGTTCTTTTGTAGTGCTGTTACCATCTGCATAATGGGAATCCTTGTTTAGGTAACTGGTTGTCTCCCTTAACAGACTGAGTTGCCAGGGGTCAGTTGCCCTCTGTTCTTTATGATATCACCAGCACCATTTAGCAAGGTATTGTGTGTATTGTAATTACCCAATAACGCTTGTTTAAATTGAATTTTACTACTGATTTGTCTCCTCCAGAAAGAATGAGTAGTAGACTTGTTCGGAGCTACTGTTATTAATATAGCAAGTTTATTTTGTAGATAAAATGGTTGTTTAACTGCAGAGGGTGGATACAAGGAATGCACTTTATGTTACGTAGTATTATACGAAATATTATGCCACGGTAGAGAAAACCATGGCGTGCCACATTGACTCTAAAATTATTTTGGAGGTTGCCTTGGAAGTAGGCTTATTATCGGTCTCAGAACTTAAGAGGGTCATGAAATCAGAATGTAGGTGTGTGGGGTATGAGGGGAGTACTTAAAAGTCAGTGTTTCTAGGTCCTCCCCCAGAGATCAGTACTCATTGTGTTTGAGGTGAGGCCCAGGAATCTATTTAACAAACAACCCCAGTTGTTGAGGTAAAGGTGGTCCTCAGAAGGCAGTTTGAGAACACAGATATTTTATCCTAATTCATGAATAAAAAACTGTTTTAAGATATCTGTTTAAGATATCCGTGGCATTGGGATTTCTAAAGTATTGGAAAGTTGTACGACTCAAAATCTCAGAGAAGGGTAAAAACCTTAGACTTCAACTGAGGAATTCTGGGTAAGATAAAAATGGAAAGCTAATGTTCCAGTTCCCTACTACTACATAGAAAGTGACCCAGGTTGTAGCTTAAAATAACCATTTTATTTAGCTTTTGATTTTTGGGGTTGGGAGTTTGGGAAAGACTTGGTGGGGCAGTATGAGTCTGACCTGCAGGCCACCAGCTGTGCCTCTGGAGAATCCCTTTCCAAGATGGCCTTTCCAATCATATGTCTGCTGCCAACAGTGCTCTTTGGCCTCTTTTTCTTTCCACATCCTCGTAGGCCTCTCCATATGGCTCAGTTACTCAGAGCAAGTTAGTGTCAGTGTAATTGTACTTTTGCGTGGCAGCTAACTTTAAAGAGGTGGGGACTGGAAGGCACTGCCTCAGTTAAAGGCTATGTGCATACTTGGCAGAACGTCACTTCTGTCCTATTGTTCCTGGAGCCTGCCCAGATTCAAGCACATAGGGAAATAGACTCTGCCACCTGATAGGGCATTGCAAGGTTTCACTGCAAAAAGAGCATCTGGAATGAAGGATATTCGGGAAACTGTATTTGGAAAATAAGATTTGCCACATGTAACTCACTGGGGTTTAAGCCGATGAAAGGTCTTCCTCTACCTAGGAAGAGAGTCATATAATATGCATAATTTAGAAACAAGTGCATTTGTTGATAATGAAAATGTTGCAGGTAGAATTTCACAGCACATGCTTAATAATTTCCATGCTTACAGAATGTTTGTTTCTTTGCATATTTTCATGGCATTTTTGAGAAAAGTGAACAACTCATTTTCTCGTTTGCTGTTCTGTTTGTCCTGTACGTCTTGTTCAAGAGTGAGTCTCCACATAAGATGCACCTCCAACTTATTGCATGGCCTTGGAATGTTCACACGTACCTCCCAGGTCGGGCTTAAATTTATATATCCTCTGAGTTCCCTTGAGTCTTAAAAAATTCATACGCTCATGTCTTTGTTCCTCAGTGGTATTTACTATCTTCCAATAATACTTTAAAATCTAATTTCATTGTTCCATTGGATGTGGTTCTTCCATTTTGATTTCTGCTTTTTCACTCTTTTGCAATTGGGGCTATCATATCAGTGACACTAACTAGTGGTTTTATTACACTAGAGCGTAAAAGAATTGCATTTCCTCTACATTTATAAATGTCGTATCCACATTCAGGCTGTGCATAGATTTCACTGAAATGCCTTGAACTTGTTAGTTGATCCACAAATAGCTCCTCTGTATATTTATGGTAATACTTTATGCTGAACAACAATTTCACACTTAAAACCGTCCCTCCTGGTTTGTCTGTTTTAAATGTCATCTGCTCATATTTATAAATGTGGAATGAGCTCACTTAAATTGGATTTCTTGGGTCCAAGACACTTCTGACTTTCCTAATGACCAAATAACCAAAAAGCAGAACAGATTAAGAAGAAAAAAGAAATCTTGGGCATATACAATTTTCAGGCAGTCAGGGTTTGTTTAAAGCTGCTTTGTTCGGCAGGAATGGTTAATAAAAAAACATTTCCCCAAAGAATTGTTGTGGTCTTTAATTAAACTCCTTTCCCATAGGTTTATAATGTAGGGTTGAACGATATTTGGTCAGTTTCTCTGCTTGGCTTTCTTAGTCACAGGCTGGACTTTATTGGATCTTGGGTCCTAAGGGAACATTAGGAGCTGAGAGAGGCAGGCCGCGTCAAATGAAAAGTTAATTGTGTTTAAGCCATCTTGGAAACCAGCCTCCAGTGTGCCTTAGCTGAGAGCCGTGCTCAACTATCAGGTGCCTGGCTGTCAAGCTGAGTCCACGGCCAACACTTTACCTGACCCAGAGAAAGTGCAGCCCCAGAAAGGCTAGTGACAGCAGAAAAGGCCAATCCAGGGCCTCACCCTTCAGCTGTCATGGGCCCAGGGACAGTGGACGGTGAGGTGATTCATTCTGCCGGTGGCGCTGGAAGTGTGGGTTTGCTCTGAGGAAGGAATGCAGTGGGACAGCAGTTCCTACCCATAGTTCATTAAGACTCAGGGCTGTCTTGTGGAAAAGCTGTGATAAATTGCTCTAAATTATCTGGAAGCTAAGCACTCTGGGAGTTGTTGAAGTATTTTGTCTGGCTCTCTTCCTGTCCTTGAGTTGAGAATCGCTCTCTCAGAGCAGACACTGGCGGTGTGTGTCTGGCCTATCTAAAGCGGGTCAGTTTTAAAAAGAAATGCCCCCTTGTCTGCACCGATGGAGGGCCATGTCCCTTTCCCCCTCTCCACCCCTGGCACATCCCTGGACACACCTCATTGGGAAGGAAAACACAGGGGTCTTCTGGGGGCGCTGTGAATACTTTGTTTCTTCCCGTAGCTGGTGGTTCTATACCTGCTCATTTTATGATTATTTATTCACTAGCCCACATCTTTTACTTACATTAGTGTATGAATTAACTTCAAACATGAAATTACTAGTAGATGACCATTTTTCATCCCACAGAAATGGCACTCTTACAAGGTTCAGTATATTTTACACAAGGAAATTATAAAATAAGGTAGTATAAATACCATCAAATAGATCAATAGTCATGAGGTGTATTCAAAGAGGCATTTCCTTCCTTCCTCCCTCCCTCCCTCCCTCCCTCTCTCCCTCTCTCCCTCCCTCTGTTTCTTTCTTTCTTTCTTTCTTTCTTTCTTTCTTTCTTTCTTTCTTTCTTTCTAATGTTGATTTTTTGAGAGAGAGAGAGACAGAGTGTGAGTGGGGGAAGTGTAGAGAGAGAGAGGGGGAGACACAGAATCCAAGGCAGGCTCCAGACTCTGAGCTGTCAGCACAGAGCCCGATGCGGGGCCCAAACTCATGAACCATGAGATCATGACCTGAACCAAAGTTGGATGCTTAACCGACTGAGCTCCTCAGGTGCCCCTATTATTTTCTTTCTTTATTTAAATGTTATTTACTTACTTCATTTTTTTGTTTATTTACTTATTTAGAGAGAAAGAGCTTGAGTTCTGGAAAGCAATAGACAGGAAGTCAGAGAATCCCAAGCAGGCTCCATACTGTCAGCACAGAGTCTGATGCAGGGCTGGAACTCACAAACCGTGAGATCATGATCTGAGATAAAATTAAGGGTCAGACCCTTAACCGACTGAGCCACCCAGATGCCCCCAGAAAGCATTTCTATAATCTCTGTTGGATGATAAAAGTAGTAGCTGCCCCACTGAATAAGGGTCTTCATTTTCTTTTGCTTTGAGAGACCATGCAATGTGGTGGTTAGTGCTTGGCCTCCATGGGCAGACATGCTTGGGTATGATCCTCTGCTTGGCAAAGTACCAACTGGCTGGCATTGGGGAACGCTCTGGACCCCAGTATTTTCATCTGAAAATGAGGCAAATAATAGTACCTCCTGGCTGGGATTGCTGAGCAGATTACATTAGATGCTATCTACCTTGCCAGATGCATGTCCCACAACATCCCTTTGGAATTCAGTGCTCTGCATGCTCTGGACTTCTTTTTACTTAGGGTGTTTGGGGATTCTTTTTGTCACCGAGTCTCTGCATGTGCTATTTTCCTACTATCCAGAATGTTCTCCTGTGCTGTTACCTATGTGGTTCCCTACTTGCTTGAGATCTCAGCTCATTTCTTGTGTTCTTAGCTTCTCTTGAGCATCTCTGACTAGGTCATAATTGTTGTCTTTTACTCTCTAATGGAACCCTGTAACTTTCTGTTGTAATACTGACCATAGCTGCGATTTCAGAGTAAGGTATGTATGTTTTGATCCATCTGTCCCCCTCATTTGACTGTGAACTCCTTACGGGCAGGAAACAGGATGTGTTTTGCTCCTTGTTGTCCACTGGAGGACCTGCCTCATTGTTGGTCCTCTGGAAATATTTAATGAATGAAGTAGTTTGCATTTGAGAAGTTCTTCAATTTTAAGGCTTTGGGGAGAGTCTCTGTATTTCCGTTTACAAAAATCAAATGGGAAAGCATGTACATAAGCAGTGTGTATATGTTTTTGCGTGATAATAATTGATAAATCATCAGTTTAAAAAAACTCAGCATTTTTGTGCAATGTAGTGGGTAGGCAGTAAAGTACAAGGTTTAATAGCTGAGATGCTGACAGAAATCTAGGCTCAAGCTTAGTTCATTGTTTGATCTTAGATTTTGGAAAAGTTGCTTTTCTGAAACTCCTTTTCTGTGTCTGTACACTGGATATTTAAAATAGTACCTAGGTAGGGTGCCTGGGTGGCTCAGTTGGTTAAGCGTCTGACTTTGGCTCAGGTCATAATCTTGTGGTCTGTGAGTTCAAGCCCTGCATCAGGCTCTGTGCTAACAGCTCAGAGCCTGCCTGGAGACTGCTTCCTTCCTATTCTGTGTCTCCCTCTCTGTCTGCCTGTTGCCTGCTCGCACTCTGTCTCTATCTCTCACAAAAATAAATAAAGATTAAAAAAAAATTTTTTTTAATAAAAATAGTACCTAGGAGCACCTGGGTGGCTCAGTCAGTTAAGCATCTGACTCTTGATTTTGGCTCAGGTAATGATCTCATGGTTTGTGAGTTTGAGCCCTGCATTGGGTTCAGTGCTGACGGTGTGGAGCCTGCTTGGGATTCTCTCCCCCTCTCTCTGCCCCTCCCCCACTCTGCCTCTTGGTCACTCTCAAAATAAATAACTAAAAAAAAAAATTAAAAAAATAGTACCTAAATGCTATGAGTTGAATTATGCCCCTTTAATATTCATGTATGGAAATCTTCACACCCAGTACCTTGGAGTGTTATTTGGAGACAGGGTCTTTCCAGAGTTAATCAAGTTAAAGTGAGACCATCAGAGTGGGCTCTAATCCAATATGACTGGTGTCCTCCTAGGAAGGGGGAATTTGGATGTAGGAACACACAGAGAGGGAAGATGAGCCAAGAGATAAAGAGAGAAGACAGCTGTGTACAGGCCAAGCTGAGAGGCCTGAAACAGATCCTACTCTTAAAGTCTTCAGAAGGAACCATCCCTGTTGACCCCTTGATTTTGGACTGAAGGACTCTAGAATGGTGGAGACCGAAATTTTTTGTTATTTAAGCCACCTAGTCTTTGGTACTTTGTTTGGGCATCCATCACAAACAAACCCACTCAGTCAGTTTAATATACCGTGAGACCATATATTAATGCAAAAATACCAGTCACTTACAGTAGAGAACATTTATTTTTCTTGCCCATGGGCCCGTGAGTTGCTTGCAATTCACCCAGACTGGAGGCCAGTTGGGTTCAGATCTACTCCTTGTGTGCCTGCATTATTCTACTCCTTGTGAGCCCGTACTCTGTAGGGCATGTTCTCTTGGAAGAAGGCAGAAGGAGAGCCCAACACAAGTGATGCAAACCCCCTGAAAGCCTCTCATGGCCTCATGCCTGGTAGTGAAGCAGGTCCCCTGGCCAAGCCTACTTCCCATAGGCAGAAGCATATACTCTCCTGTAGTGGGAAGTATTGAGAGTCACATGGAAAAGGGGGAGAGTGACAACAACCCAATTGATCGCAATGTCTACACATGGCAGAGTTGTCTGCACTAAAGCAGATTTTGCATGGGATGCTTTGAGCACAGTGCCGGACGCCCAGGTGGTGCTCAGTAAAATGGTTGTTGCTATTGTCGTTTTTATTTTTTAACAAATTCTAGTGTTCATCTTCAGTGGTAAGTCTACATGAATTTGGGCCTTTCAAACTAGTAGAACTAGCCGAATAAATTGTATTAATATTTGCTTAAGTAAAAGTCTCTGTAGGCTGCATTATCGCAGCTGTGATTAATTCTTTTAAATTCTTTCAAATTGCATGTCTGCTTCAGTGGATTGGAACATAGATATGATTTCAAGCTTATGTTTCTCGTTAGGACATTGAAGCCACAATTAAATCTGCTTTTTCTTCTTCTTTGAAAAAAATCAAAGGCTCTTAAAATGGATTGTTGTGAAAGGGCACATAAATAGGTTTTAATCAATAGTTGAATTCTCCAAAGCATCATCAAGACAAAGTGGTAAATGTTTTGATTAAATTTGTGATTGGTTAAGCTAGAAATCCATACAGTTGCATGTCACACAGTATTTAATAAATGGCGTGTAGAGTATCCTAATTGTACCCATTTATCACTTCCCTCTGTTTCTAGATGCATAAAGTTATCAAAATCAGGAAACGCAAACATTTCTATTTCCATTTCCTTGGTTGGGCTTTGTTCTCTGTCTTTCTTGGTGTATTGGGTCTGGTTTTGAGCTAAATATTTCTGACACAACCTTCATGACTCATTTACATTTAAATAGTAACAGGAAATCTCTTTGCCAAGAAGGCTATTGGAATCAAATTTTACACCAGATCTTTTTTTTTAAAGATGTTATTATTGATTTTTTTTTTTGTACATCAAAGTGCTTTTTCGCTTTTTATTTTTTTCGAAATCTAAGTATTATAGGCAGTGTACAAGTTTTTCATTTTTCATCTTGGGTGCTTATTATTGCTTCTGATGCTCATAATTTATACCAGTTGCTATAATGTTAAAAATTAGAAATGAAATTCTGAGGTGTTCATTGCCTCTGCTATTGAGATTTCATTAAAAGGAGTTTGAAGTATAATGCATGCCGTTGAACCTGTTGTCACATGTTGAATGAGATCTAGTTATAGGAAAGTGAGGATATAATTATATAAAAGGTGATGAAATCAAATAGATTCCTAATCAGCAAATGGAGGTGTGATTTATAAACATCCACATGATGAGAAGATTTAATGGGACTTGAAGCAAATTAAAGATGATCAAGGATAAACCTTTCTGGCTGAGAAAACCAGCGTTTTCAGTGGAGGATGAGAGAACAGAAACTCCCAGGCATCCCAGTGGATTTCACCTAGCACACTACCTCATATTCCTAGGAATGTTTTTAAGAAGGCATTAGAATCACAAGAAGGCTTCCCAGCTTGTAAACCAACATCAGCCACAGCAGTGCACTTAGACATTGTTATTCTAGATGTCAGTGGGAAGAAGAAATTCATTGTGTGTGGAGTTCTTGTCACAATGCTCCTGAACTGGATTTAAGAAAAGCCTCAGGAGGCGTCTGGGTGTCTCAGTTGACTGTCTGACTCTTGATTTTGGCTCAGGTCATGATCCCAAGGTTGTGGCCTTGAGCCCTATGTCGGGGTCCATGCCAGATGTGGTGCCTGCTTAAAATTCAATCTCTCTCTCTCTCTCTCTCTCTCCCCCCCCTTCCTCCCTCTCCCCCCTCCCTTTGGTCCTCTCCCCCACTCATGCGCTCTCTCTCTCTGTAAAAATAATAAAATAGAAAAGAGCCTAAAACTTATTGAATAGTAAGTTTTATTGAGCATTTGCTCTGTACCAGGAGTTGAGAGCCTTACATATATTAGTTCATTTTATTCCTACCAAAAGTTTTTTGAGGTTGGTCACATTATTCCCATTTTTATAAGGTAAAACTGAGGCCTAAGGAGAATGGGCAATGGACCAAGTGGTAAATCTGGGAGTAATGCCTTGGCAGCCAGCCTTGAGTGCCCACAGTCTTAATTAACACATTTGTATTCAAAATCTCTTGTCTGTCCCTCCTTTGGCATCTCCTTCTTTCCCTCAGCTATTTGTGTAGACCCCTGTACCCAGTGCTCTGTGTAGGCACTGGGGATAAGGTATGTTTACAGCAGAAAAACTGCCTGTCTTCAAGGAGCTGATAGTTTACTCAGGAAATGAGTACTCATATAAACATATAATGTAATTGCACGTTAAACATAAAGCTGAATAAGGAGCTTAATTGCACGTTAAACATAAAGCTGAATAAGGAGCTACAAAACTGGGAGAAGAAATGTTGCTTTAGAGATGTTGATGTTTGAGAGATTTTCAACAAAGCATATCAAGGTGTTGTAACATTCACTGAGTCGCTTACTGGAAAGTGAGTAACGTGCTTACCCGAGTAGGGTACCGTCATGACCCAAATGTAGTGTGCAAATGACTTGTGTTTATGATGTGGTGGGGTAGGTGAGGAAGACAGTAGAGAGGGGACAGGCAGTTAGGAGTGACTAGGTTTGAATAGGGTTCTTTCTTTCTGTTTGAGTCACACTGACATTCCTTCCGTCCTTACCTCCTGCCACCAGCTCCTTGTAGGGCTTTTGCCACACTCTTCCCTCTGCCCTCCTTTCCACACCCCTTCACCTGGAATTTGTAATCTTTCTGATCTCTGCTCATTTATCACATTCTCATAAAAGCCTTCCTTGCACAAGGCCTGAGCAAGGCCATGTTCTTTTTTATTAATTCTCCTAGAATGGTGTTCTTTTCTTTAGAGCCTACATCTCTGGCTGAGGATACATTTATTGGTGGGTTGTGTGAGTGCTGTCTTCCTGGCCTGTTGAACTATAGGCTCTTTGTGGACAGGGTCCATGTCTGTTTTAGCTCATTCATCATTTATCCCCAGAACTTACCAGAATATAGAGCTTGTTAAATCTTCTGCAGTTTATTAATAATGCATGAATATTGACAATTGATATATCCTTCAACGTGGGTGTAAGTCAACTTTAAATTTTACTTTAGGAGTAGTTAACATTTGGATTAATTAGGGACCCATATTCCAGGGCTGCCATCAAATATCACTGTCTGTGAATTAACATAAGGGATGTTAGAAATAAGTGTTATTGGTGAAATAAATGGTGTTAAAGATATCCATTGGTTAGAATCTATCCTTGCACAAATGGGATTGTTAAAGAAAAAATGATTTATGACACTTGCTAAAGATGGTCAGGCAGACTTTATTCATGACCATCCCGATAGGTGTAGGGAACACTGCAGTGGGATTTTACAGTGGGGGAGAGAGATGGGACTCAACTCCAAATACAGCACTGGCAGCAAGTGGGGCTTGAGAGCAAAAGGAGCAGGAAGATGCTCAGTGATGGAAGATCACTAAGAGGGTACATGTGTGTAAGAGGGTTTACTGGCTAAACCGACCTAACAGGATGGTTCCTGAAGGTAGGCCAGGTGATCAGACATCACCTGGGGGACAGTGAGGGATGAAGAAACTGATGAGATATTGAGAAGTATCATTTGTCAGAGGTCAAAGTGGGGTTCTGATTAAACTGACTTAGCAGGGTTCTTGCTAAAACCGGATTTTACAAGGATGTGCGCAGGTGAACCTAGGAGAAAGTTCCGGAGCTTGACTAAAGTTTAGTCAAAGAAAGAATCTTTGCCAGCATTTAGGAATAAGATTACGATTAAAACTCTGAAGGGTCCTAGTTTCTGTACTCTAGGGAAGACTCTGTTGCCTAAATTGATTAAATGAGAGGTGAACCTCCTTTGAGAACACTGTGGTATTTCCCTCAGGGGGAAACTTCGATGTAAACTGCTCTATAAAGCACCTAAAACCTAAAAACCTGAGAACAGAGACTTTGCTTGGCTTAGGCCCAGGTGGTTAGATTCTCTGGGACCTGCTTGCTCATAACTGTGTGTAGCTTGAGATTTGCTTACTTGTGACATACTGCCCAGGTAGGAAGAGGGGGTTGGGGAGAGATACAGGTCTAAATCCCCTCTAAACACTGGAGGTTCTCCAGATTCAGGAAAAGAGCTTGGCAACCATTAATGTCCAAATTGGCTTTGGTCATCTTACAACAAGAGAGCAATAGACAATTGTTGAATGAAAGAGGCGGTGGTGGGTTAGAGAATACCAAGATAGAGTCAGCTCTTCTTGATGACTGATTTATGTGGATGTGAGGGAAGAGGCGAGGATGACTGATGTGTTGGTCCTGGGAGCAGGTGTGGGTTGGCTGAAGGAGCTTATGACTCCTTCTTGTAAACTGGGCTGGTCCCTGACCCTATTAGGAAGCAGACAATGTTGGTCTTTGGTAAACTCTCACCTCTGTTTCACTGTGTCCGTTGTGAAATACTTCCCACCCAGTGCTCTGCCAAGTAACATCCTGTGCTGATGTACTGTGACTGAAAGTCTCACGGCCTTTGTTTTCCAGAAAAGGCACTTTGGAATCATCTGTTTATCTAACGTGTATGGTGATGGTTATGGCTGGAAATCCCACGGTACTCCAGCCCGTGTAAATTGTGCTTTTTAGAAAACCTTTTATTTTGAACTCATTTTAGGTTTACTGAAAGTGGCCAAAGTAATCTAGATAATTCTCTTATATCTCTTTTTTTACTTGCCCTAATCATAACATCTTATACAACCATGGTGCAGTTATCTGCAGTAAGAAATTGATGTTGGCACAGTATTCTGAACTAAAACTACAGGCCTTATTTGAAATGCACCGGTTTTTCCTCTAATGTACCCCCCTGCCCAATTTTTTTCTTCTGTCACAGAATCCCCGTCAGGATCTCACATTGTGTTTCACTGTTAATTCTCTTTACTTTCCTCCGGTCTGGGACAGTTTCTCCATCATAGCTTGTCTTTATGACCTTGACACTTTTGAAGAGTACTGGTCAGTTATTTCAAAAACAGCCCTGAGTTTGGGTTTGTCCAATGCTTTCTCATGATTGGACTGAGATGATGCATTTTTGGCATGAATTTCACAAAAATAGTGTGTCTTTCTCAGTGACTTATAGGAAGGAGTTCATGATATTGGTATGTCTTATTATAGGTGATGTTTTCTTTGATCACAACTTAGTAAATTCACATTTGCTATGTTTCTTCTGTGTAAAGTAACTATCTTTCCCTTTGTAGTTGATAAGCAAATCTGTGATTTTAAGCCTGGAAGCAAGCCAAATGAGGGCAATGAAATTTGGGGCAGGAAAACCTGTTTCCCTCCTCCCAACCTCCATTGAAAAAAAGTACTCATTTGAACACTGTGTTTCGTCCTGGAAAACCTAAGCAGAATAGTCCATGTAGGTAAAATAAAACTATCTTTTGGCTGCTTCAGTCGGAATTTTTAAAGATTAAAACAGTGAGGGGCGCCTGGGTGGCGCAGTCGGTTAAGCGTCCGACTTCAGCCAGGTCACGATCTCGCGGTCCGTGGGTTCGAGCCCCGCGTCAGGCTCTGGGCTGATGGCTCGGAGCCTGGAGCCTGTTTCCGATTCTGTGTCTCCCTCTCTCTGACCCTCCCCCGTTCATGCTCTGTCTCTCTCTGTCCCAAAAATAAATAAAAAAGAAAACGTTGAAAAAAAAATTAAAAAAAAAAAAGATTAAAACAGTGATAATTCCTTTCCCCATGCTGCTGTGATTGTAAAACCTATCTTTGGTCATTTTACTTTCTTGATTAAAAATGTTTGTGGGTTCCGACTGATGGTAGGATAATGTCCTAACTTCCCAATGTGCTCCCCAGGACCCTCTACAATAGGACAGCAGCCTACATCTCCGCTTTCTTTCTTTGTCTCTTGTCTGCCCTCCTCTCTCATGAATCCTATGCGTCAGCCATGTTAAACCAACACCTGTGCCCTGGGTCTCTGTTTTTGCTTATGCTGTTCTCTCAGGCAAGACACCCCTTCTCTTCTCACCTCTACCTTTTAAAAACCCTTGTTCTCTGTGGATACATTTAATGATCTCATTGGTAATTAAGCTATTTTGTCTCAGCTCCAACCTCTCTCTGCTCTGCTTTGTGATGCTGAGGCTGGGCCACTACAAACCACATTTCTGCTTGTGCCAACTGCTTCCTGGAAGGCTGTGCCAGGATGAGGGACTAGAGGATCCTGGAAGATGTTTTGTTCCTTCAAGCATCACTCCAGTAATGCTTCTTCGCCCCGTCATGGCACTTCCTTCCCGTAGCAGCTCTGGAATATTCATCTGCTGTTTCCCCAGCATCAGCAGAACCGGCCACATTCTGCCTGCCAGACACCAGAGCTAGCAGGCCAGTGGCCTCTTCTCAGAGGTCTGGGTCCTGTCCCAATGGGAGTCACTCCTCTAAGCTCAGGAGCTAACAGCACCAGCCTGGTGGCACCATCTTCTCAAACATCTGAGTTTCAGTTCTGCAGAGAATATTCTGTAAGATTTTGAGTTCTAATAATTCCAGCCTCTTCCCTTGGTTCCTGTATTTGTAGGAGTGGTAATTCTCTATGTGATATCTTAGTGTTATCTTTCTGTTTTCTATCAAGTTAACAATCTTATCCCTAGCTAACACTTATTTTTATTAAATTCTATTTCAGACAAACAAAGCTCTGGTGTGGTCCCTATCTCCAGCCTTGATCCTGAGTGATGAGGGAGTTGGTACCAGGAGCATTGCTAGGAACCTGGTTCTCTAAGATGGGTTTGGGGATTTGCTCCTGGGATCATCAGACGTGAGCACAGTGTTGAGTCTCGCCAATGGAAAATGCACTGCTGGTAACCATGGCATCTCATAGCTTCATGATTAATCAGATTTGTGGTGAAGCACATACTGAGGTAAGGATGGAGGGGGCCAAGTGACTTCTGCCCTTGACTCTTATGGCAGTAACAATGGGCGTTCGTACAGCGGTGTGAGGTGGATTTTCACTAGTACACGGGGGCTCTTGCAGAAATGGAGTGACAAGCTCAGGTTTTTAAGCTCTCAACTCACATCCATGGACAGAGAACCAGAGAGCTTCCCTAGCAACCTTAAAAGACTTCCTTACTGAAGCCACAGACGGGGATGATGATGGTGGTGACACCATCATCATCATTTGTTTCCCTGGTTTCAGAGAAAGAGAGAGAACGTGAACAAACCCAGTTTGGTTCAGAAGTCTTCCCAAGTCCGTTTGGCCATAGCCAGGCAGGAATGCCCCAGGTGTAACATGGCTGCTGGCCGTGGGAGGCTTCCCCACAGGGGAGCACAGAGCCGATACACCAACAGCTGTCTTTTGACTGGCTCTGCATGGGAGTTCAGAGCCTGGCTTAGGGTGGAAACCCAGTGCTTGGTCACCTTGGAGGTGGGCAGAAGACAAGAAGAATTCTTTCCTACCTCAATCTTTATAACAGAGTCTGACCTTTAAACTGAGAGGGCCTCTGGCAATTTTCTGAAGTTGTTTCCTTGAGGGACTTTTGAGATTCAGGCCACCAGATCGGCTGCTCTGTGCCTTGGTAATCGAACAAGACTCAAAGTTGGAGAGGGGGACATTTTTCCCTTTTCTGCTTGGAACTTACTTGTGGCTTTAGGGCAGCAGGGACTGAGGGAGCTCAGTGCTTTGTGGCACCTTGAGGGTCTTGGTCTTTGAGAGTCCTAAGGAGACGACCCCGTAGGCTGAGCAACAGCCTCCCTGAGAAGGGTTCAGGGCTGCTGTGGCAGGAGTAGGGGGTGTGGTGGGCCTTCTCCATCCTGGGGACGCCAGCCAGGGCACCAGAACAGAAAGATACATCAAAAGGATTCCCCTAAATAGCGAGAGCTTTTGAAGTGGGGGTTACAGGACCAGTGTAATTCAGATATAAATGTAATTTCATTTGTACTCATGCTGCTGAGGCTGGGGATTGCTCAGGTTACATTAAAACCTGCCTAAACAACTTTTTTTTCCTCCCTTTTTAAACAGCATTGCTATTCTGCACCATTAGCCTGTGGAAGGTTCTCCTCTTTCTGAAGACTTAGACATTTGAAACTCAGGCCAAGAGAATGACAAAGAAAGCTTTGGACATTAAGGCCCTTGTTTCCTTACGTGTTTTTTTTTTTCTTTTTTTAAGTTTCAGTGACACTTTTTCAGGGTTTCTAGAAGAATAAAGCTGACTGGCAAGGGGCTTCTGAGAGTATCAACTCCCTAAAGGCATTTTGGGGTTGGTTGTTAGCAGACTTGGCCAAGCACACATTGAAATAACTCATTACTCGTTCTACCTGTTGTTTTAAAAAGGCAGCATTGAAACTCTTTGAATATTTTGCTGTGGGGTTTTTGGCAGAACATATTTCAAATGGGGGGGTGATAAACAGTGGGAAAAAGCAAATGAATTTCCTGTGAAGGGTGGCTAGTTAGGACACATGTGTATGTTGCTTGTGGATGTAAATTAGAATATTTGGAGACCCTGTGGTCTTATTTCTGAAGCTCTTTACTTATTATTCATGGTTTCATTATAGCTCCTTTTATTCGCATGCACATCTAAGGGTGGGGTAGGGGAGGGGGCAGGTGCTGGGCTTGGCCTTAAAAAACAAACAAACATAAAACTCGCCATATATTTTAGAGTTATAGGTGCATGCATTTTTTTCCTCCCATCAAATCTTGCTTTCCCATTTTAGCCGCGTAAATGGTTGTCATAGTGACATTTGCTTCCAGCCTCTATGGCTTTGGTACAGAGCAGAGGGCTCCGGTAGTATCGGGTGACCATAAATTCAGCTCTAACTGTCCCCTTAGCTCTCTGAAACTAATCATAAACGAGGTCTGTCATGAACTGCTCCTGCTCTCATAGAGCAAGTGAAAATTACATTGAAATTAGGCTACAACAGCCCCTTTGTCTGAGTTTTTCAGAAGGTAGTGGTGTTCATTTTTAAGGAAAAGTTTGCTCTTTCAGCATTTTAAAGGGCATTTAGCCAGTAAAAGTCATGGGGTGTGTGATCCAGCAATAAAGTAGGATGTTTAATTCCTTTGAACAATCTCTATATGTCTTAGGTATGGAGCTGTCTCTTAAAAGTGGTGAGTTGGTCCAAAGAGTAACTTTTATCCTATTTTCTTTTTTAAAGTTTATTTCTGTGTGTGTGTGTTTCTTGTTGTTGTTGTTTTTTAGCAATCTCTACACCCAATGTGGGGCTCAAACTCATGACCCTGAGATCAAGAGTTGCATGCTCCTCTGAATGAGCCAACAAGGTGCCCCAAAAGTATAACTTTTTCTTCAAGCTGACTTGAAATTCGCCTCTTTGGTAATATTTTGCTAATGTTATTTTGTAAAGTTTTTGTGTATATTACGATCCAGTATCATCTCTAAGGATATTTCCTTAAGGATTGTTTTTTAATCGAAAGGTAGAACTATAATCCAGAGGCAAAAACTTTGGGAGAATCTCAGCATTTGAATGTTATAAGTTAGTTATTGCTAAGACTGGAAGGCCACAGAGATGGAGATACTCACTGCCAGGGCATGGACAAACCAGTTCCTTTTCTGAGTTCAGGATGGGGGTCTGTGAAGGATCAGGTATTTGGCACCAGCCCTTCTTAGGGGTCCTGTGGCTCTCTAGCTGTGGCCAGTCTAATATCCATCAGAGGATGGTAGTCAGCTGGAAAAAAACATTGAAAAAAACAAAACAGGGGCACCTGGGTGGCTCAGTCGGTTAAGCGGCCGACTTCAGCTCAGGTCATGATCTCGAGGTCTGTGAGTTCGAGCCCCACATCGGGCTCTGTGCTGACAGCTCAGAGCCTGGAGCCTGTTTCAGATTCTGTCTCTCCCTCGCTCTCTGACCCTCCCCCGTTCATGCTCTGTCTCTCTCTGTCTCAAAAATAAATGTTTAAAAAAAATTAAAAACAAAACAAAAAAACAAGAGGGCAAAGATGACCCAGCATAATAATTCATTTGAGATGCTTTGGGATGCAAGAAAGAAAATGGCACCCAATAGTGGCTTATTCAGTTTGGATTTATTTTTCTTCTCATAATAAGACATTGAGAGGTAGGGAATTCCAGAGTTGGTCCTCTCCTGGTTCACAATGCCATCTCTGGATGATTGCCTCTGCAACTATCTTACACCTCCCCTCCTGGTTTAAACAGGGGCTGCTGCCCGCCCCACCCCCCCACCCAGCAAGTTCACATCCTAAGTCAGCACCATCCAGAGATGGAAGGAGGGAGAAGATGAACATGCCTTACTTGCTTATCCATCTCCCCCGTTCTCTTTCCCTTTCTCTTTTTGAATTCCGGATCCTCCCCCCACCACCCCCATGGTCCCCCGGCAATGTCCACTTACATAATTCATTGCTAGAACTGTATCACACCGTCACCCTAGCTGCAAGAAGGGCTGGGGAAGTGAGTATCTGGCATTTTCAGTATTGGGGTGACGTGGAATCTGCTGATAGAGTAGAAGAAAGAAGTGAGCTCTTGCCATGTTGGCCACCAAGAGTGTCAGCCCTAAAGTTTTGGAAATGAAAAGATTGAATGACATTGCTTTATCCCTCCAGTTTTGTTTATGAGGAAACTGGCACCAGAGAAGCTTCGTGTCAGATCCGAGATCTGAGTCTAGATCTTCTGACTCACGACGTAGAATTTGAGGTTGATGGTGACTAACATCTGAGTTGCATGTTCCAGCTGGCACAGCGAGGGCTTTGTTTAGCATGTATTAGTTTGCTTAATTTTTGCCTTTAGCACTGGGGGTGGGGGGTAGCCTTCAGGCTTCTCAGAGCAGAGGGCATATATGCTGTAGCTTCCCACTTGTGCTGAAAAGTAGCAAATCATTTCTTCCTAATTAAAGATCAAACATGATTTCAGATGGTCCCCTTCCTAAGATGTCATGGGAGACGTTCCTCTTATCTGTCACTGGTACTGATCATGTTGTCATTTTTGGCAACTAATTCCTGGAATGAATAATAAAATTATAATAATCTTGCACCAGAGGGAGGACGACCAATTTGTAAAGTCCATTAAGAACCGAGCAAAGGATTGTCCTCTAATGAGATGGAGCGCATCAGGAAGACGTACATCAAGCCTGTCTGTCACAGATACACAAAGGGACCTGGAGGGAGGGGCTACTGTAATGCTGGCAGACAGGGTGGGTTGTCTTGGATGCACATTTACATATCGTCATTGATCAGCTGCCTGAGAAGAGGATGACAAGCAGAACACCAGGGTTCTCCATTGTGAGGCTCAGGGTGTGTTTATGCCACCATTGATTCATTCCCCATGGGGTAAGGAGCATTACTCACCATTTCCTCATGTGCCAGAAAGAGAAATGGAATCAACGAGCATATCATCTCCTTGTTGGAAAATGACAGCTCCCTTATTATAAATCCCTGATAAATTGATGGAAGAGCTGTTCAAACTTTGTAGATAAAAATGTTTTCTGGGATTAATGGGAAGTTATTCCTAGAAATGACTTACAGTTCAGGAACCGACCTTAGTGCCGAGCTATTGGTTTTCGGTTTTGTTTTCCTTCAGATGTCACAAACCCCTCAAAGCAGCTGAGTGTAGTTGGCCAACGTTTTCCATCCAGCCCATCCCTGTACCCTATCACTTCCCTCATTTCCTGTTGCCAGACATTTAAAGATTTAGAGAAGCTAAATGATCCCTGCCTTTTGGAGGAATCTTCTTCCTTTTGAGAATCCTTTATGAGTGAACTCAAAATGTGAAAATCTACCTGTGACCTCTGGGGAGACATAACTGCTCCCTTGTAGGACAGAAGCCAAAATACTGTTTGTTATTGTGTCTGACAGGATTAAAAAAAAAAACTTTATTCAGTAGCTATCTTAGCATTTTTGTTTTCAGTGTGCTTGTAAACCAGGATATTGAGCCACTTGACTGTCACTTTGGGAAGGGATTATGCCAACAATGGCTTATTTTCTAAAACATCAGGATTCTTCTCCATTGTGGCATCTAATGGTCATTGAGGGACTGTCACTTGGTATTTGTATTAATGTTGATACTCTTATTGAGTGAGTGCTTTTATAAGTGGGACTGGATCTTTTGTCCAGCACCAGGAGCATGTGGGCACTTAATAAGTGCCAATCAATACCTTTTGCTGATAGTGGAATGTAGACCTGTCCACTTCCCAGATGGCTCCATGGGGATAGATGCATTTATAGCTTGTGCTTTATTCTAAGGAATCTATGAAGGGCTGCCTACTATATTGCCTTTGTTTGAACCGTGCTGGGTGTGACAATTACTCAAGCAACGGCACTTCTGTCTGCTGGTTGCTGGAGAGCTAGAACTATACTTTTCCTTTCACTTGATTTGCTTGGGGTAAATTAGAATTTACTCCCAAGAGTGGTGTGGGTAAGGATGGGAATGTTACTTCTAAGCCTGGCAGCCTTCTAAATTGCCTTAAGCCCATACTTCCACATCCTCCTTTGATTTTTAAGAAGTTGGAGGATGAGGGTTGAAGTTTTTGTTTTTGTTTTTGTTTGTTTGTTTCTTTTGCCATTCCACACTTCCCCTAACTTTTCCAAAGCAGGTGGAATTCTGATTACTACTATCTTCTTGCTGTTTGCACACAAATTGATTCATTTCACCTCCTCTTTCGCCCTCCAAAGTCCTGCTACCAGATAGATGTTGACTATAAGAATATTTTCCAGAATTTGAGGATAATGGATGGGGAGAAGAGCATAGGGAACACATTAAATTTAAAAATTAGACAGCACTTGTTTTTTTAAACACTGCCTTGGTTTTCCTCACCATGAGGATTCCTTAATGGTCTTGCCTCCTCAGATTCTGGACCCCTGAAATGCTGTCTTGCTCTCCTCTTTGCTTAATAGGTCAACAGATACGATGGAGCATGTGCTATGCACTGGGCGCAAGACTCTGTATTTGGATACAGAGCAGTAAATGCAAACAGACACCAGCCCTGATGTGATGGGGCTTTTAGTCTACAATGAAGGGGCAGAGAAAGGAGGAGAGATTAAACACACAACACACACACACACACACACACACTCTCTCTCTCTCTCTCTCTCGCTCGCTCGCTCTCGCACAACTGTGATAAGCCTGAGAAGGAGAACAGGGTTCTGTGAACAAGATTAATATCTTCCCTGCTTCTTTACTATTTTTGCAAGCCTCCTTCTTTTTCAGGTCACCTTGGAAATTCCCACTGCCTCCCTCCTTCCCTCACTTCTTTCTTTTTACCTTCCATTGACTCTCTTTGTTTGGATGGTCTCATTTCCGATCTCTCCCAGGTTTGAGGTCCTCACTTCTGTTACCCAAAGAGGTCATCAAGGTACTTCTTTAAAGAGAGTACTGTCTGCCCCCATAGGAAATAGGCCATTGCTCTTCTATGGGAAGACATTTGGGATTTCGTTATATTTTAAATTGCATTTACTTCTTTCCTGAAATACTGTCTCAATGTTGTGTTTTAAATTATGAGATTCCAAAGTGAGGGAGGAAAGTTGTATGATCCCTGGGAGAATAATAATTTATACACATCTCATGGCAATATAGATATTTTCTTCTTTTTTGAGATATAATTGATATATAATACCATATTAGTTACAGGTTTTCAGCATAATGATTCAATATTTGTATTTATTGCAAAATGATTACCTCAATAAATCTACTTCACATCCTTTGCTACACAGTTAAGATTTGTGTGCACGCATACACAATGCCTATAATTTCTTTTATTTCTTATTATTGTCCCTCCCTTCCTTCTCTCTCCTTACTTTCCACATTCACTAGGTGGTGACATCTGACACCCATCAGTTTTACACATGTATGTGACAACCAACACTGTTCTAGTACTTGTTCTATTCCAGGCTCTGTTCTGAGAACTCATTACAAATCAAGGTGCTTTTTTAATTGAAATACGCTTGACAAACAATGTTACATTGCTGCAGGTGCAGAACAACCGTATGTTACGTTCTGCTCACAATAAGTGTAGCTACCATCTGTCACCATGCAACGCTAACACCATTGACTCCCTGTGCTGTACCTTTCATCCTCATGACTACTCATTCCATAACTGGAAGCCTCTATCCCCTACTCTTCTTCGCCCATTTTGGCCATCTCCCCACCCGCCTCACCTCTGGCAACCACCAGTTTGTTTTTGGTATTTATGAGTCTGTTTCTACTTTGTTTTATTTATTTGTTTCTTGATTCCACATATAAGTGATATCAGCTAGTATTTGTCTTTCTCTGACTTATTTCACTTAGCATAATCCCCTCTGGGTCTGTCCCTGCTGTTTGCAAATGGCAAGGTCTCATTCTTTATGGATGAGTAATATTCCATTGCATGTATATACCACATCTTCCTTTTCCATTCATCTATTGATGGACAGTTAAGTTGCTTTCCATTTCTCAGCTCTTATATGCTCTTAATTGGTTCCAGGAGAAGATTTCATTTGGATAGGGGTATGATTTGGTTATTTTCCTCTCTGAAACCCTGCAGAGCAGCCCCAGGCTCAGAAGCTCCAACATCTCGTTAGAGTTATAGAACTTTGTTGTGTTTCATTATACTATCTTATTTTTAAGGTTGTCTTCTGCCTTTAGCAACTGATTCAGTTTCTTTTGAAAAATAACATTTTTAACATATATAATATACAACTATATAAGGGTTGGTGACCTGGATATAGCAAAATCATGTGTTTAGTTGGATCCATTAATGTTATGATATCCTGCTACCAAATGTGTCACCAGACAGTGGAGCAGGAAAGGTGATGTGGCATAGTGCAGATGGAAAGAGGACACTGGGTTAGTCAGAAGACCTGTATGAATCTGGGTTTTGCCACATCTCATCCACATGGCCTTGGGCAAATCTGTCTTCTCTTTCAGCCTTAATTTTCTCTCCTTCCAAATACTGTTGAAAACCAGACTGCTGTAACGATTAAATGAGAAAAAGCTTGAGAAAATGTTTGGCATGGCATCTGGCAAGTAGTGGTGTAGAAACATTTTTGTTTTTAAGTGGGAGCTGCAACATTTTATTGAATTAACAATTGACTATTGAAGTAAAAAGACATCATTATGAAAAGCTGCTCTGTTCCAGGCGCTGAGTTGTCAGTAATGACCAGGACAGCCTGGGCCCCATGCTCACAGAGCTTCCATTGGGAAAGACAGACAAGACACATTTACCAAGATTCCTGGAATTAGGGCTCTGATCAATGTGAGGGAGAGAGGGAGCATTTGACAAGCAGGTCTCACATTTACTCGGGAATAAAAAAAGGTTTACTGGAACCACGGTGATAAGACATGGCTTAAACTGAGACCTCCCCAAAATATGTAGGTGCCAGCTAGGCAAAGAGGAGAGGGAGAGAATAACAGTCTAGACGTTACACACATCTCCCCGAGAACCTGACACTGACCGTTGGACACAGAGCAGATAAACTCATCCAACAAGCAAGCTCGGTTTATGGCACCCATAAAAGGGTTTCATCTATCCCAGTTCTCAAGGCAGTCCCTTTATAGTGGTGATCTTTCTTCCTGTTTTATATTACAACTGAAGCTGTTCCTTTTCCAAATTGCCTGGCAGCCAGAGGAGTTTTATGCATACTTGGGTCTCTAGAAACAAGCCATTGTTCCAAGTCCTTGATTTCTCCATCTCCACTGGCCTATTACACACCATTCCCTCATCTCCCTCACTTCATTGTCCTTAATATGAGACTTCGATTCTGTGATCGCCGTTTCTCTATTTTTCCTGAGAATCTTCTTGGATGAGGACAGGAAGATCAGATTAAATGCTGTATTAGATAGCATCTCCCTCTATATTTTTGGCTCACTTTGAAAGGAAGGTCTATGTCACCGTTCACCATGTTGTGTCGTGTGAAGAGAAGAACATGTCAGAAGCCAGATGTGAATTAGGATGGGGGTCAGGGCAGTATTGAAATGTTCCTATTCATTGGCTTTTTAAGAAGTCACTTTTCATGTAAAGGTAACTTGACAAGTAAGGGATGGTTTCATTAGCTTCCTGCTTCTCAGTTGTTTATTATTCCGAGCCAGTGACTCTTTGGTTATACAAAATTTCATTTCTACTTTCATTGCCCTAGAAATAGTTGCAGTTTTGCCTAGTCTAATTTCATCCCTTGCTGGCATACTAAGCATGAGCTACCCCATGAGTTTCTTGAATAATTCTTGTTCCCAATCACCCTTGGATTAGTTTATGAAACACCTGCTTTGTAAAATGCTCTTCTGCCTGGAACACTGAGCACCCCTTCCCCATTCACCTGGACTGCTCCTTTTACTCCTTCTGGTCTCAGCCAACACATAACCTCGGGGAAGCTCTCTATGAAAGTACATGATGTGCCTAGAGCTCCTTTCCTCCTCCTGATATGTCTTTATAATTCTATCAGGGTACTTAATTGCAACTGATTGTATTTGCTGGATTACTTGTCAGTCTGCCCCTCACTGTACTGAGGTTGGGGGGGAGCCACCATGTTCACAGTTTTATTCCCTTTGTCTAGCAAAATCCCTACACCTAGTGAACGTTCAGTAAATATTTACATGAATGACGGGTGCCTGGGTGGCCCAGTTGGTTGAGCATCCGACTTTGGCTTGGGTCATGATCTCACAGTTCGTGGACTGGAGTCCTGCATTGGGGTCTGTGCTGACGGCTTAGAGCCTGGGGCCTGCTTTGGATTCTGTGTCTCCCTCTCTCTCTATCCCTCCCCTACTTATGCTCTCTCTCTCTGTCTCACAAAAATAAGGCAACATAAAAAATGATTTTTAAAAAAAATAAAAACAAGTAGAAAAGTAATAGTTACATGAATGAAGGAATGAATGAATGAAGTAATGAGCTGAGTTATGTCAGTGTTATTATGTGAGATTGGTTTTGAATTCAAAATCATTGAAAGTCAGTGTATTTCCCAGTCTCTTGATACGTTTGTTTATTTTCAGTAAAGATCTATCCCTCTTAAAGATATGCTAAAGATACAATAGTAGCTTGGGTCACAGGTCATCTCTAGGACAATCCTTTATTTATTTATTTATTTATTTATTCATTTATTATTTTTTAATGTTTATTTTTGAGAGAGAGAGAGTGAGAGAGAGAGAGAGAGAGAGAGAGAGAGAGAGAAAGGTTGCAAGTGGGAGAGGAGCAGAGAGAGAGAGAGAGGGAGACACAGAATCTGAAGCAGGTTCCAGGATCCGAGCTGTCAGCACAGGGCCTGATGGAGGGCTTGAACTCAAGGGCTGCGAGATTATGACCTGAGCTGAAGTTGGACGCTTAACCAATTCAGTCATCTAGGCACCCCTCCCTCTCTCTCTTTTATTTTCTTTCTTTCTTTCTTTCTTTCTTTCTTTCTTTCTTTCTTTCTTTCTTTCTTTCT